>NW_026616548.1:0-23866 GCF_000801105.2 Raphanus sativus | reverse complement strand
TGATGCTGCTCTTTCTTTGAACATGAGAGTAAGATGTTAAAGTTTTACATTAGTTGGTCAGCTTATGCGCAAACACTGTAGTTTTTTATCTTCTTGAGCATCAGGCTGCCCTTTATCGGTTGCATGTATTCTAAATGCTTTAGTATTTACGTGTTTTCAGATCAGCTTGACACTGAAACATAAAAGCAGACTTGCAGTCACTATTTACTTGGAAGACAAAGCAGGTATAGCATCTGTGAGATCTTCCTAATCTCAAACTGTCTTTTTATATGATCTTCCTAATCAAATCACATTGCATCATATAGGAAGAGAAGAGCGTTATGTTTCAGGATTTGAGTGTAAGACTTGAGACGGACCCCTTTAATATTATTTTGAACGAAATATAGAGCTTTTGAGCCAATAACTTGTTTTGGCCATTAATCTAGCACAGAGAGGCGAGACATTAATGAAAGTCTCGGACTTTGTAGATTCAGCAAATGAAACTCATTGTGATATGTCTTCTTAGAGCCAGTGCTAGTAGCTAAATGCGTATGGGATTTGTTTGTCGTTTCAACTCTATTCGAACCTGTTTACTTTTTAGACACGGTTTGTAAAAACCAAACCAAACCGGAAAAACTGAATTAAAAACTTTCTTCAAGAGAATTCTCATTAAGCCAAATTCATATATATTTTCAAACCGGGATCCAGTTGTTTTCTTCACAATATTTATCTTTTTAGTTTATTAATAAACAAGCTGATCGTGCTGGCTTCAGACATCAATCTACATCTCTTTTCTCTGTAGTTCTAGGTACATGCTGTCTCTATCTCTCTCTCTGTCTGTCTATCGACTATTCGAATGTCTGCCATATGTTTTGTTTGATTTGAGGTTTTTCTTGTTCAAGGTGTTATTTCGTGAGTAGGGAAAATTGAACGAGTTTTGACTTTCATTTTCCTCTTTCGATCTGAGCAGCTTTGATGCGATTTCACATGTACCCCCCTTTTGTTTATAAAACTCTAAAGTTTCAGTCTTTACTTTGATTCAGATCCCAATTATGCAAATTTCCTTTTGATCTGATTCACTTTTTTTTTTTTTTTTGTTAACATCTGTTCCTGAGCTGCTAGAATCTGAATTCTAGACTCTTTTTGTTGGTGAATCTGTCTTATGCCCTTTGCATTTCTGTTTATGTAAATCAGTTCAGAATTATATTATTATTATTTTTTTGTTTGGATTCAGAAGAAATGGAGGTGAAATCGAGAGCTCCGGGAAAGATCATACTCGCAGGGGAACATGCTGTTGTCCATGGATCCACGGCAGTAGCAGCCGCCATTGATCTCTAACACTTACGTCACTCTAGCGCCTTCCTCTTCGATCAGGTTCTTTTCTTACATATACACTGGAATTGCTTTCTTTCTTCTTTTTTTTTTTTTTCTGGTTGTTCCTGTACTGAATTCACAGTGTACCAAACTAGAGATTGATTAGTTGAAGATCCAAGTTTTTTTCTTTGCAATGTAGTAGCGTCTCTTGCTATGGTTGTCCATGTTCCAAGTAGAGGTAGTATCAATGGGATTGAGTTGTGTTAAGGGTTATTCATCTAGGCGTGCGCGTGCGTTGCTTGCTGGACTTGAATTGACTTGACATTAGTACCTGATGGTTTCAGATCAAATATAGAACAAGTAATATTTGATGCTTTTTTTTTCCCAAATGTAGAAACAAATCTGAAAGCATTTATTTTTTACATTTCCTTCTTCTGACAGCTGCTGAGAACAATGATAGGCTTACACTTCAGCTCAAGGACCTGTCCTTGGAATTTTCCTGGTCCATAGCCAGACTCAAAGAAGTGATTCCTTCTGATTCAAGCACTTCTACACCAGCTCTTCATGTTCAGGCGAGATTCTTAAATCAATTGCCGTTTTGGTTTGAGAGAGCAAAATATTCCAGAAGAAAAAATCTGGCTGTCCGCTGGGATCTCCACCTTCCTCTGGTTATACACCAGTATCCTTGGGTAAAGAAAACACTTCAATACAATTTGAACTCGAAGAGATTTTCCAGAGTCCTTGACTCTTCTTGTTGTGTTTTTTTTTTAGATTTAGTCCAGCTACAGTCATCATTACAACGGAGCTTCCATACGGATCTGGCCTTGGTTCATCAGCAGCTTTCTGGCTGTCAGCTTAGCTCTCAATCGCATCTTCTATCTCAGACAAAACAACTCGTGGTGAAGGTTGGGACTTGTCTAGATGAAACCAATCTCGAGTTGCTGAATAAATGGGCGTTTGAAGCGAAAAGATCATCCACGGGAAGCCTTCCGGATAGATAACACCGTCAGTGCATACGGTTAGTCTTAATGACTGTAAAAACATCAAATTCTATACGTTAGGAGGGAAACCATATCTGTTTTGCTGTTTCTTTTGCAGGCAACATGATCAAGTTGCTCAGGGGAGATAACTCGGTTACAGTCAAACATGCCTCTGAGAATGCTAATCACCAACACTAAAGTGGGACGGAACACCAAAGCTCTGGTCTCTGGGGTTTCAGAGAGAACAGTCAGACAGACACCCAGATGCTATGAAGTCTGTGTTCAGTGCCGTGGACTCTATAAGTAAAGAGCTAGCTTCGATCATCCAATCTAAAGAGGAGATCCCGGTTACTGAGAAAGAAGAGAGTATAAAAGAACTCATGGAGGTTAACCAAGGCTTGCTGCAGTCAATGGGGTCAGCCACAGCTCGATTGATACCGTGATCCGAACCACGCTCAAGCACAATCTTACCTCAAAACTGACTGGAGCTGGAGGTGGCGGCTGTGTCCTTACTCTGTTACCAACAGGTTATCCTTTTTTCAGAATTGTTCAATCATTCTTGAAATCTTTGATTTTTGTTTTGTCCTTGACAGTCCTCCGTGGTAATCTAAATGGTTTCAGGGACGGTGGTGGACAAAAGTGGTTGAGGAGCTTGAGTCCAGCGGTTTTCAGTGCTTCACTGCATCAATTGGTGGTAACGGAGCTGAGATTTTGCTTTTGATCAGATGCTGTATGGTTTAAACAAAGTCATATTTGGCCTCTCACTATATATTAGAAGAAGGCTGCAGTTACAAAATATAAGGAGTCCATTTTTTAACTTATGTATTGAATGTAAAAAATGCTTTTACCATGTGAAATCTCTTTTTTTTTTTTTTGTTGTAGACATGAATGCATTATAAAGGACATGTTTGGAAGTTGCACTTTCTTGCATACAAGGTTACAATCAACTCTCCTCAGCCAATTTGAATGTTGTCCAGCTTCAATCATATCATAGATGTGAGAAGCTGGCCTCTGGACATGCTCATGCATTCTAAGTAGCAATCTGTATAAAAGACAAGCTTGCAAGACCAAGACGATGTAAATCTCTAACATATGTGTTTGCTTCTTTGATCATCTCCTCCTTCTCAAAGTACTCAGCAATAGCCATGACAATTCTTTGAGTCGGTCTCCAATGGCATCCCTTCATTAGTTCAAATGCTTTGTGCATAGCATCTATAGCTTTCTCCATATCTGACATTTCACCCATCCCTCCATCAAAATCTCCCAAGTCTTGTAGTTTGGCTTACCTCCTCTCTCACACACACGGTTGTGCAGAGACTCGGCTTCCCGGATCAGTCCATTACGCACATAACCACCCAAGAGAACATTGGAGACTCTAACATCATAGTTACAGCAATTCTCCTCCCACTCCTCGAAGACCCTCTCAGCCTCCGCAAGATCGCCAAGTTTCACCAAAGATGACAACACACATATGTAGTTCGCACAAGTCATCCTCCCAGAAACAGACTTGGAACCTTCCCACAGACGAACAACTCCTTTCTTATCTCCTAAAGAAGCATAAAGCGTGATGAGGAAGAAGTATCCAAGCCTATTGCTCCTGTTCAACTTCTTCTCCGCACTCTCAAGCACCAACTTAGCCTTATCAACAAAACCAAACTTAACATAGACACTCCCTAGCGTACACAACGAGCTCCACCCAACTTCAACGCTCTTGTCACCAACCATCTCCCCATAAACACTCTCCACACCTCCAACACCACCCGATGCTTCGCAGCCGCACGCGTTCATCCAGAGATTGTAAGAGAGAACGTTCCTCGGTATTTTGTTCCTCTTCATCAACGCAATCACCATCGCTACTTTCTCGTACTGACGAGTCGCTTCGTAAAGCTTCATCATCTCGTTGAACGGGTGTGGAGTTACAAGAAACCCCAGCTCGTTCAGCTTCTCCATGAGAGCTTCCGCTTCCTTAACCAATCTACCTTTAACGTAGCCACGAAGGAGAGGAAGGTAAGCTGCTTTCAGCGAAACAGAGCTGCTTCGAAGCTGCTCGAAGTATTCCTCAGCTCGTTTCAAGCCATGGTTTTTAATGATCAGTTCCAGCTTAAGAGCAGTGTCTTCTGCACTAAAGTGAACATCTTTTCGAGTCTCCATCCACTCCATCATCTGATACACAACGTTTAAAAAAAAAAAGAAGCTAAACTTGATTGTTTCTCTCTGTTTAATAATAATAAAGCTAGAGACTTTGGAAAACCTGGAGTGCGAGATCGTGACGGTTTGATCTGATTAGGCGCTTGGAGATGAACCGGAGCTCCGATAGCGTGACGGGGTGACCCGAGTCGACGCGTTGCTGAAGCAGAGAGGGGACACTGAGTCGTGGACCGTTCTTTCTCAGTATCTCCTCCAGTGTATCCGTGGAAGCGACTGAAGACAGGAGCCTCGTGGTGGAGAAACTCGACTTCGCAACCAAGCGAATCCTGCTGTACATTGTGGTTGGATGTTGCAGATGTGAGGAAGGAGAATAACTCAGGTGATGGAAAGAAGAGGGGGGGGGGGGGTTCTAGATAAATCTGAAAGTTGTGGGGGGGTATTTATGTGTGTGTTTATGATAAACTGTTAGTTTATGCTGAAGTGAAGATAGTTCACAGAAGGGGTTTATGTGATTAAACTGAAAGTATTGGGGCCTATATGTAATTTATAAAGAAATCGGGGGTCTTTCGGCGGTTTATCATCATCATCATCATCATTAACAAAGAAGATCGATTTACAACGAACACCAAAACCCTAAACAGAGTGTCTATCGTTGCAAATCGATGCCGCTAATAATCCATTCTTCTCCGTCTCCGTAGCTATGAGACTATGAGTACGTTGCTCTTCGATTTGTGGTGATACGTTGTTTCTTCCATTGAGCTGATTTCATTTAAGGAGAGAAGAGCACGGACACTGTTGGATATCAAATCTAATTTCCAGAAGAGATAGGGGAACGATCCGGAGATCCTTTAGTCGCACCATTTCTCTCCTTGAGTTGATTTGCTAACAACATTTCTGGCGTTTCACTTCAATTTGTAAGTAGATATTGTTTCAAAGGAGTTCAACAAGCAAGTGGCTAAGCTCAAAATATTTGGATTATGATTCTAAATAAGTTAACACTAAACCTTGTTTTTGATCCAAATGATTTCAGTGAAGTGTTTATTTCCTTTTTTTGGTTGTAGTCTGGTGGTGAGGCGAGTGAGCTGAATCATCAATAGAGAAGAGCTAATTTTGGGACAACATTCTTGAAAAAAGCGAGGGTTCACAGGATTGCAACCTCCTTTCTCACGAGGAAGGAAGTCATGGCCAAGTGTGCACAGTTTGATGATGAAGAACTCTACAAGGTCTTTAAACGTTACAAAATATATTTTCTTTCATTAATGTTGTTAGATTCGTCTTGAATTTTGCATTCTGAGAGTATTTCTTTGTTTTATTCAGGTGATTGGTGAAGGAGATGACATATAACTTATTGCATATCATATGGATGAGTGGATCCATCCCAGCGAGCAAATTGCATCACCGGTCCTAGTGAGAATGACTCATGGGCAATGCTCGATGAGATGATGAAGAACTCGCCAGATTTTTACCAAGCGGTACTTCTGATTTTTAGCCTATTGTATATTTGTATGATGATTCCTTTGCAGCCAAAACTTCCTTACGTATCGTGTTGATTGTCTCCGGAGCATTGAATGATGCAGCTGCAAAGAAGTATGATTTGGAAGGTTGGTTTCCAGCGTCGTGTCCTGTTCCAACTGTACAGAGTACCAAGCTCGAAGACTTGAGATCAGATACGGTCAGAAACAAGGTTAACCTCTCTCTCAGTTGGTTTCATTCTATTTAGCAGAGATATTCAGTCTTGTGTATTTACTTCTTAAGTGATTTGTTCATGCAGAACAATGAGCAGACGAAGCAGTATGTGCATATGCTGACTTCAACTCTTACAGCTACTGAGTTTCGGCATTCTCAAGAACTACCAGCGAGACTGACGTTTTTGCCCTTCAAGACTAAACCCTTTGTTACCGAGACCAAGGGCAAAAAGTCTTAATTAAATGGTAAAATACACCCTCACTTTCACTAATAAAATACTTAAATCTTTCAGTCAACACCTAATCCGTCCTTGTTAATTGTTATCATGCTTATGTGAGCTCATATCAATTCACATATCATAGAAAAAGACTTTCAGTATAAAGTCAATGGTAAAATATAAACCACCAGTTTCACTAATAAATACTTAAATACAGCAACACTTTCAATAATTTTTCATGTGCGAGCTCACGCCAATTCACATATTATAGAAAAAGACTTTTATAAGTAAATGATAAAATATACACCACCGCTTTCACTGATAAATACTTAAATTTTACCTTTTCATTTTGATTTTTGTTGCAGTTTCAGATGGCGAGATACTCAGCTCGCACCGTTGATTTAGCTAAATCTATACGAATCGTTGTGATTGGTGACAAGGGCACTGGAAAATCCAGCTTGATTACCGCTACAGCAACCAATTCTTTCCCTGACAATGTCCCTCCTGTTCTCCCTGATACCAAGCTGCCTTTACAGTTCTTCCCTGATGGTATACCCATCACCCTTGTTGACACTTCCTCAAGGTATCTTCATCTCTTTATATTTGTTTCCTCATGAAGAAGAGCATTGTTGTTGGGACAACATAAACACTTTGCCACCTGTTTAGTTACTGTTTGAAAAGAAAGGCTTATGTGGTATTCATACCTGGACAGCTTTGTTGATGTGCTATAAAGTATCTTTTAATTATTTCATATCTTGGGTTCAGGCCGGAAGATAGGGGCATGGTTGCCGAGGAATTGAAGCACGCAGATGCAGTGGTTTTGACACATGCCGTTGACCGACCTGAGACTCTCGAAGGTCTGAGTACATACTGGCTTCCAGAGCTTCGGCGGTTAGAGGTTGATTTTCCTCTTTGTTTACATTTTTGGTCATGTCAATCTTGCTGTTGTAGTAGGTCTATAATTTTCTCTCCTGGTGGGTCATATCACTGTTCTTGTGGTGAATTGTGTAAACGATTTGCTGTTACCTTATCAAGATTGCCTTGTGACCTTTTCTTTAACAGGTAAATGTTCCTGTAATAGTAGCAGGCTGTAAGCTTGACCTCGACAAGAACCAGGTCAGCCTCGAACAAGTGATGTCACCTATAATGCTACAATTTCCGGAGATTGAGACTTGTATCGGATGTTCTGCCCTGAAGCAAATCCAGGTATCATGAATTCTGTTATTCCTCTTCGGATTTATTATACATCTTAGCTCAAGCGTGGCACACAAGTTGGTTCGACTTTCAAGGTAGCTAAGGATTGTAATTGCCTTACGAGATTGGAATTGTTAAATTATATTTCAGACCTGAACTATCATCCTTATAAAATAAACTTTCCTGTAGGCACAAGAAGTTTTCTATTATGCACAAAAAGCTGTCCTACACCCAACAGCACCTCTGTTTGATCAAGAAACCCAGACATTGAAGCCACGGTGTGTAAGGGCCTTGAAGCGTATCTTTATACTCTGTGACCATGATAAAGATGGTGCTCTTAGCGAGGCTGAGTTAAACGCATTTCAGGTTTTATCTCCTCTTCTTGTGTTTCATCATTTCTTGTGTTATGTCTGTTTCATCATCGATATGGCTCTAGCCTATCCTTTAGACTTTTCAAAAAAAAAAAAATAATTCTCTCATCCAAATGAGGCACCTAACAGTTGTCTCAAATAGGTCAAGTGCTTTGATGCACCATTGCAGCCTAATGAAATCGAAGGTATTAAGAGGGTTGTGCAAGAAAGGTTACCAGAAGGTGTGAATGAAACAGGAATGACAGTGACTGGCTTCCTGTTTTTACATGCACTCTTTATTGAGAAAGGGAGGCTCGAGACAACTTGGACTGTACTTAGGAAGTTTGGGTATAACAATGATGTAAGACTGGCTGATGAATGGCTTCCACCTTCATTATTCAAGAGAGCACCTGATCAGGTAAATTGCAGAAACAGAATCATCAATCATCTATAACTGGATGAGCTGTATATCGAATTTTTTGTTTGAAATTTTTATTATTATCAGAAATAAGAAATCGGATGCTCACCAAGTTACATTAACATGCCTTCCTTGTCATGTGCAGCTAATGGTAGTGTTGTTTTGTTTTTGTAGACTGTTGAGTTGACAGATGTAGCAATCGAATTCCTGAAAGGAATGTATATGTTGTTTGATACCAATGGGGTAAGTCTCCTTTTTTTTTAATTAATGGCTTAGGCTGCAGTTTTTATATTTGTCTCTTAATGAATTTTCACTTTGCAGGATAATAATCTGAGACCTCAAGAGATCGAGGATTTATTTTCCACTGCACCTGAGAGGTATTTTCTCCACCTTCAGAAAGCAAAGAACGCGTAATTTAGATTACATTAAAACGCGAAATTATGAATTGCAGTCCTTGGAATGAAGTTCCATATGCGGATGCGGCAGAGAAAACTGCGCGTGGAGGACTTTCCCTTGACGCTTTCCTGTCACTGGTAATCAATAGTCTTACAAATGCTCAACAACTTAAGGAACATTTTGTATGCATGCACAATTGCAAATACATATACTCGTACTTCTTCGTTTTTTTTCCTAATCTTCCAATTACATCCTTGCAGTGGTCACTGATGACATTATTAGAACCTGCTCGGAGTGTGGAACATTTGATTTGCATTGGATTCCAGGGCAAACCATCTTCTGCCATCCGTATTACTAGGAGAAGGCTTTTAGATCTCAAAAAGAAACGATGTGAAAGAAAAGTTTTCCAGTGCTTTGTTTTTGGACCCAACAGCGCTGGAAAATCTGCTTTACTGAATTGCTTCCTTGGAAGGTTTGTCATATTAGCTCTTTCCAAAAATTGTTGCATTTCCAAAATACAAACAGGAAAGAGTATAGTCCGGCCCATGTTTTATACGTGGAGACGTTCGCATACTGGTAGAGCGCAAAATTGTCCTCTCCATGTGGTTGACATTCATGTCTCATCATTATCTAGGTCATATGCTGATAACCCGGGATCAACCACTGACGAGCGGTATGCAGTGAATATGGTCGATGTACCTGGGGTGAGTTGTGGAACACTTATGCAATTTGTCTCATTATGTGTGTGTTTGTGTGCGAATAAAGATACTGAATAAAGAATGGCAAGTGTTAGTTTGTGGACTTTGAGACGGGAGCTAGCTAGATATCCTAGATGAGTTGATACTATGGGCACATATGCATGTTGGGCGTTTTGAACAGAACTGTTCAGACTTGCTAGTTTTTTTGGCATCTTTTGAGGCTGTTTCTTTTCTCTACGTTTCTCTATGTAATATGTTCATTAATATGATGATTGCAAATCTCTGGGTGTAGAGTGCAAAGAAAACTCTTGTGATGAGGGAAATTCCTGAAGGTGGGGCTCAAGGTCTATTCTCATCCAAGGAGTCTTTGGCTGCATGTGACATAGCTGTTTTCGTGTATGACAGGTATATATTTTCCTTCTTTGGTTGGTTTAAATATGCTTCAAGTAGATGATGCCTTATCATTTTCTTATTGTGGGTTGTGTGAAACAAATGTCTGACGGTACCTTGAGGAGGCTTTGAGTTGCTGTTTGCATTGTTTATTTCCTGCAGTTCTGATGAGTCGTCATGGAAGCGAGCGACTGAGTTGCTTGTAGAACTTGCAAATCACGGTGAGGCCACTGGATATGAGGTACCTTGCCTTATGGTTTCAGCGAAATACGATATTGTATCATCCCAGATTTCCAGACAAGCATCCACTAAGGTAAGGGTTCTTGTTGATCTCTGAGTCAAATGAAAACAGCTTGAGTAAACCTGTAAAGCACCTTACAACACGGATCTTTTTGCAGGTGACACAAGATATGTGGATAGACCCTCCGGTATCCATCAGCTCGAAACTGGGGGATCTCAACAACTTATTCCGCAAAGTTATAACTGCAGCGCAACATCCTCATCTGAGTATTCCAGAGACCGAAGCAGGAAAAATCCGCAAACATCATTACAACAGGCTTTTCAACCGCTCTCTTATGGTTGTTTCAAGTACGTTTCCATCCGTAGTCTTTTAATCTTTGACACAAATTTTCTCACAGACTAACAAACCCGTAACCAAAAAAAGCTTCATACTCATGCTTGGTGAAATTATTTTTCAATTTGTATGACAGTCGTAGCTGCTGTTTTGGCTGTTGTGCTTGCTGCATACTTTGCGTATGTCTCAAGAGAGAGCGCTTCTGACTGAGAATGAAGAACCCAGTGTTGCAAGGTGCCAACGCTAAACGAAAATAGCAAGTCTCTTGTTATGATCTTATATTAGTAGAGCATTCTTGTTCCTACAACAATGTATTTGTAACAAATCCTTTTGTGTGTACCAGTGAGTTACAATTTTCTTGCAACTGAATTTACCTCAAAGTCTCTTGCTTGCATCTAAATACTAGTGTTTAAGTTTTGGTGCTCACAGCAGAGGCAACTTTGGTTCCTACAACCTACCTTTTGTGGGAGTTTTTTTTCTTATTGCTAGAACGAGAAACCATGCATGTGGTTACCGTGATTTTCTCCTTGACCCGAGGGTCAATGTTTTTGCAATCCATAGGGAATGCATTTCGATAAGAGTCTTTAAGATATGAGCCTGCAAGCCTTTGATGACCCTGGAAATCGTTTTCTTGATTCTTTCTCAAGGCTTCTTCGCTTCACTGTCCTTCAAGTGATCTGCTGCTTGAATCACAACCTTGCACCTACAAAACACAATGAATGCAAGTAGATCAATATCCACCAAAAGAGCCTGGATCAATATTTGTTTCTGTTTTGTTGGTTTTATATTCTATATATTTTTGTTAAGTTTAAGTCGGTTGTTTATGAGTCACTGAATTGTGATGCTTTTACAAAATATTCAACTTTAATGTAATATTTGTTTTTTTTTTAATTTTTAATTTGATTTTATAGTTAATTAGTTTCTTGTTGTTTTAGTTATCAGTTTCGGTTTTTTTTTTTAATTTTAGTCTATTATTGAGGTTTAGAAATTAAAAAAAATGCACAAAATCACTTACAAAATTTATAAACTAACAAATTTTCAAAATTATAAAAGAAGTTGTCTAAGATCATTCTAAAATTCTATTATTTAAAATATGACAATTCATTAAAAACAATCGACTGAAGTGAATATTGATCATTTTAATCAAAATTGTTGATCTAAATCATTCTTGAAAAAACACACACATAAAAGTAATTTTAAGTAAAATATTTTATTCTATTCATTTTTATTTATATAAGATAAATTCTTTTTTATTAAATTATATAATTTTAATATAAAATTGATATATTTATATTAAATTTCCTTTTATATTAATCTTCCTTTTTATTTTTGTAAAAGGAAATTTGTTTTTACTAAATTACATGTTTTAAATATAAAAATACCATATATTTTTATATGAAAGAGATTGCCTTTTTGAAAATAAGGTAATTTGGAAACAAAAATTAACAAAAAAATAAGAAAGTTTAAAATCTGAAAGTTTTGGGGCATTTATTTAAAAATAAATTGCCGGTGGCTATCAACACTATATAAAGGTCAGTTTACAAAAAAAAAAACACCAAAACCAGAATCAGAGACTTCAGAGTTTCATCTTGTTTCTTCTTCACAGTTTAACGCTTCTCTGTGCTTGTGAAGATACTACGTTGTTTCCTCCTTTGATCTGCTTTCATTCACAAAGAGAGAAGAGCACACACAAGACAAGACAAGAGATGTTGGATATCAATCTGTTTCGAGAAGAGAAGGGGAACGACCCGGAGATCATCCGTGAATCACAACGCCGGAGATTGCCGGCGTTAATCTCGTCGATGAGGTCATCAACCTCGACAAAGAGTGGTTTTGTTTGATTTTTAATGATGTTTTGTTTGTTTATTTGGAATAGGAAGCTGAGAAGAAGAAACAAGTCGCTGCTGACAAGGAAAAGGAAGTTGGTGATGCTTATAAAAAGCTCAAAGAAAAATTGAAAGGAAGTTGGAAATGGAGGGAGAGGCTACTTCCTGAGAGGATATGGTGTGCTACTCAACCAAGCTCTTATCAACTTCGGGCTAGCCTTGTTGACGAATAAGGAGAAGAAGGAGTTCACATTGCTGCAACCTCCTTTTTTCATGAGGAAGGATGTCATGGCCAAGTGCGCACAGTTGGAAGATTTTGATAACGAACTTTACAAGGTCTTTCTTGAACTTTAGAAGTAACAAAAAATTATTATGTTTTTAGTCTTGTCTTGAGCTTTTCATCCTGAATTTAGGTCTTCGATCTGTTTTAATCAGGTAACTGGTAAAGACAAATAAAAAGAAAAAAGACGCAACTGGTGAAGGAAAAGACAAAGAAAAAGACGTAACTGGTGAAGGAAAAGACAAAGACATTGATAAGGTAACTGGTAAAAAAGATGACAAAGACCTTGATAAGGTAACTGGTAAAAAAGAGGAAACATACCTGATTGCAACTGCTGAGCAACCTCTTTGTGCATACCATATGGACGAATGGATCCATCCCAGCGAGCTTCCCAAAAGGTATAATAATAAACATAGGCTATTTTGTTTCTTTTATGTATTTATTTTTATAAAAGATGTATTGACAATATCCATTACGTGGGTCCAGATATGCTGGTTACTCGACCTGCTTCAGAACAGAAGCTGGTTCCCATGGAAGAGACCAGCTTGGCATTTTCCGTGTTCATCAGTTTGAGAAAATCGAACAGCTTTGCATCACCAGTCCTAACGGGAATGAATCTTGGGAAATGCTCGAGGAGATGATGAACAACTCTGAAGAGTTTTACCAAGCGGTAATTATTTCGTATCTTTCAAAAAAGTTATAAGCATGTCACATTAATGTTTTTGTTTTCTTCTTTTTAAGTTAGCCAATTGTATAATAATGATTATTCTTCAATTGTTATTAATGCCAGCTAAAACTTCCATACCGAGTGGTAGAGATTGTCTCTGGAGCATTGAACGATGCAGCTGCTAAAAAGTATGATTTGGAAGGTTGGTTTCCTGCGTCTGGTACTTACAGAGAGCTTGTGTCATGTTCCAACTGCACTGACTACCAAGCTAGAAGGCTTGAGATCAGATACGATCGTAAGAATGTAACCCTCTCTCTCTCTCTCTCTCTCAGCTCTTTTACCTTTCACTAGCAAAAAAGATCAGATACGATCTTGTGTGATTTTTATTTTTGAATGCCAGAGCAATGAGGAGGAGAAGCAGTATGTGCGAGAGGATGGTGTGGAGATCCCTGAGGCTTTGCAGCCGTTTATGCGCGGAGTAACGTTTTTACCTTTCAAGAAGACTAAGTCTGTAGTTGCCGAGACCAAAGAGCCAAAGGTCTAAAGCTTAATTGACAGTAGATATTATCTGTGTGTTTTTTTTCTTTAGATCCTGTGGTCCTTTTTAAGGACTAGCTTTTTTTTTATCTATCATCTGATCACAGGAGATCCTTTCTTACTTTTATTACAACTGAAAAAACACACAAACATAACTAACAATATGAAGCTTTGTCAGATCCTTGCTCAAAAATCAATTGTTTCTTGAAATGAGAAAAAAAAAAAATACAACACTTTTGCCTGCTTTTGAAAGCTTTTAAATACTGCCACAAACCGAAGTCTTTTGCTATTGCAATTTTTGTGAGCTTTTCAACCTACCTTTTGTGACAAACAGAGTTTTTCTTAAGGCTAAGATGAGAAACCATGTGGTTGCTGTGATTTTCTCCTTGATCATGAGTAGCAACGCCGAGCTCAGAACTGTCTTTAAGATCTGAGCCTGCAAGCCTTTGAAGAAGCCTAAGACCCCTTCTTTTTCCCATATAGCATAGATGACCCCTGGTATCGTTTTCTTGATTCTTTCTCGGGGCCTCTTTGCTTCACTGTCCTTTGTGTCATCTGCTGCTTGAATCATCACCTTGCACCTACCAAAAAAAAAACCATGAATGTGTATATAGATCAATGACATGACAAAAGAGTAGTTACCCGGAAGCTATAATAATAATAATAATAATACCTGATGAGTGGATAAGTGATGACGGTAGCAGCAGTTTTTGAGATGGCACCCAACAAGAAGGCCATAAAGGAAGAGATGACTACATGAGGGGAAGAGTCTTTGTTGGCTTTTGCCTTTCTTTTCTCAACGAGGTTCTGTTTCAGCTGATCAAACACTGTATACTACAAAAGAGAAGCTCACTGTTCAGCTACTCTAATAACAAAAATAAAAGAATGTAAGTATGACGTGGATGATGATGGTACCTGAATAGCAGGATTAGGGGTGAGTAAAAGAGTAATCCCCATGCCATCATATGCATCTCCCCAAGTACCCTCGGTTAAGGTCTTCCAAAACCCTTTTGCATTTCCAAACTCGCTTGTTTGCATCCTTGATGAAGCTGTATCTAGAGGCTACACACAAAAACATAGTGTACTTGGAGTTAATTAACGTAGAAGACCAAGTAGGAAACACCTTAAAAAAGACACACAAAACAGTCAAAACATATATAGCACAAGTGAGGTGCAAAAAAAAAGATAAAACATACTTGGGTCAATATATTGGTAAAAGCAGCAGAAGCAGCAGCGATGAGAAGGTTAGCCTTAGTGCCAATCGACTTAGAACCTATCCTCTCGCTATGCAACCTCTTGAAATAGCTGTAACTGTAGAAGTAGATGAAGGAGGAAACAAAGGACTGCACGTTCTTAGTCCCTAGGCCTTGATACAAGGAGAGAACGTTCCCTGAAGAAATCGCTTCCCAAAAGACATCTGATATGCGTCTGTAAAAGGTGGTTACAACAAAACAGCTTTAAAATAACTCTCAACATTTTGAAGATGGATTGATAACTTGGTTTGCAACCAGGGAAGTCAAGACCATAAATTTTGATCTGTATAGTTTCCTTTTAGGTTCTTAGTATTCATACAAAATAGGAAGCACTTGATGTACAAAAGGTTTTGCTTTGAATAAAATTTAGCATTTATTCAAAAAAAAAAAAATAACTCTCAACAACAACAACAACTAAAAACACTCTTGTCCTAAAACACAGCTTATTTAACAGTTGTTGTAATATCTACAAGTGCATGACTTTTTGAGATATGTAGCTTCTCAAACACCATCTACGAACTGTAGTCTTGACCAAAAGCGATTCCGGGGTATAATTGGAAAGTAAAAAAAAGGATACTGCTTTAAAAACTCATTAGCTCGAGGGACAGTGAGAAGCTCAAAGAATCGAACTTTAAGGGATAATTAGATTATATAAACTAACCCAAGTGAATGTTATGATCCAGATTGATAGAAACGAACACGATTTTTTTGAGATGATCGATCATTCATGGGGGTAACCTAACCTGTATTTGTGGTTACCGGGGACACTGATCTCGGCCTGGTACTTGGATTTGCAGGTATCGAGAGGGTATAAGATGGTTGTGCTTAGAAGGGATCCTATAGCTCCGGATGTTGCCTCCGAGATAGACTCCAAATCAACTCCCATCTTCTCACCTATCACTCAGCACTGCAGCACCGCCGAAGAGATAGGATTTTTTTTTTTTTTTTGGCACTGAAGAGATGGAATTGAGGGAGAAGGTATGGGTCTAAGATTTTTAAAATGGGCAAAATCTAACGATAAAATATGGCGCCACGTGTTCTTTTCATTATAATGTTGAACAAAAAAAAGTTCTATAATTTAACTAAATAATTTGAAAAATATAAAATCCAACTCATTTTGTATTCAAATTAAACAAATAATTATATTTTGTTAGTTATATAATAAAAAGATGTATGGTTGTGCATTTACTCCTCTACATAATTATATAAAATAATCCCGTTTCAAAATTAGATATTTTTTAAAATTAAATTTCAGTACAAATATTTTTTAAATAATTTAATATAAAGTCCTCTTTATTAATTTATTTTTTATTCCTAATTAAAATAAAATATTATAAATTTCAGTAGTTAAATAAAAATAAAAATATTAATTTGTGTAAAAAAATGTTACTTATTTTAAAGCAACATATGTTAATTGCTATTCATTCACCTATCCTCAAAAAACAAATGCAGCATAAGTAAATTGTAAAACCAAACTTTGAAAAAGAAAAAGAACAATTCATAGGAATTACTTAAATTAAAAATAAAAAGTTACTTTTGAAGAAAAAAATACAAAAATAACTAACTTTTGCGTGGTAAAAAAATAAAACTAACTTATGCGTGGTGATAAAGGATAAAAAGGTGTAATTACGGTAACGCCACTATAATATTAATAAGAAGGGAAAGCGAAGAAGCCTTTAGAGAGAGTTTTATCTCCTCCCCCTCCTTCGTTGCGATCGTCATAACTCTCTATCTAGGGTTTATCTTCCAAGGGGGTTTTTCAAACCTCTCTCATTCTCAATCTCCAGTTTTAAGGTCAGCGCTTACTTCTCGTTTCTCTATATCCAATCTTTCATCTCAGATTACTCTTTCTGTTATCTATCATCCATGCTTTGCTTGAAAACTCGACTTCTTTCTCGACTCGTCTTCCTCAAAACCCAGTTGCAAAGTCTCAGTCTTTTTCGTCTCAAACTTGCAAAGATCCTTTCTTTTTTTTTTCTTTCTACTTGGATTGAATTCAATTTTGGATTTTGATGATGTTCGTTTGCAGTTTCCAGATGGCGTCCCCACCTAACTCTGTTCGGATCGTTGTGGTTGGTGACAAGGGCACTGGGAAGTCAAGCTTGATTGTCGCTGCAGCCACCGAATCTTTCCCTCCCAATGTGCCTCCTGTTCTCCCTGATACCAAGCTCCCTTTTCAGTTCTACCCTGACAATATACCCGTCACCCTTGTCGACACTTCCTCAAGGTATCTTTACATTTACTTCTTGGAGAAATAGTTTATCTCTCGGATTAAAAATGCTATAATGTTAGATAAAGAATGTGGCTTTTGGTTTATGGCATATGAGTCTCATACTTTAGCGCTTCTTTAAGACTTGAAAGAATACTATTAGTGTCGTTGTTAGTTATACTTGGACAGGTTTTGTTGATGTGCTATAAGCATCTTTTTGATATTTCTTATTCTTGGTTTCAGGCCGGAAGATAAGGGCATGGTTTCCGAGGAGTTGAAGCTCGCAGATGCTGTGGTTTTGACATATGACTGTGACCGACCTGAGACTCTCGAAAGTTTGACTCTCAGGTGGCTTCCAGAGCTTCGTCTGTTAGAGGTTTTATTTTCCTTTCTCTCTCTCTCTCTTCATTCTAGTAGGTGTTTAGCTTCTCTCCTGGTGTTGCTGTGGCCTTATTAAGATTGGCTTGTGACCTTTTTTGTAACAGGTAAAAGTTCCTATAATAGTAGCAGGCTGTAAGCTTGACCTCAGAGACGACAACAACCCGGTCGTCCTCGAAGAATTGATGGCACCTATAATGCACCAGTTTCGGGAGATTGAGACTTGTATCGAGTGTTCTGCCTTGAAGCAACTCCAGGTATCATCATGACTTCTCTTTATATTCCTCTTCTGGATTTTATCATATGTCTTAGCTCAAACATGGCACAAAATTTGGTTCGAGTGGTTGGTTGCTATCATCCTTATTCAGAAAAAACTTTCCTGTAGGCACAAGAGGTTTTCTACTATGCACAAAAAACTGTCATCCACCCAACAGCACCTCTGTTTGATCAAGAAACCCAGACATTGAAGCCACGGTGTGTAAGGGCCTTGAAGCGCATCTTTATACTCTGTGACCATGATAAAGATGGCGCTCTTAGCGAGGCTGAGTTAAACGCATTTCAGGTTTTATTTCCGCTTCAGACTTTCTCTTTAAATAAGTTACAATTCTCTTATCCCCAAGGACGCACCTAATAGTTGTGTCAAATAGGTCAAGTGCTTCCATGCACCACTGCAGCCTTCTGAAGTCGAAGGTGTTAAGAGGGTTGTGCAAGAAAAGTTGCCAGAAGGTGTGAATGAAGTAGGACTGACATTGACTGGCTTCCTGTTTCTACATGCACTTTTCATTGAGAAAGGGAGGCTTGAGACAACATGGACTGTACTCAGGAAGTTCGGGTATAACGATGATATAAGACTCGCTGATGAATTGCTTCCCCCTTCATTATTCAAGAGAGAACCTGATCAGGTAAATTGCAGGTTCATTGCTGTTATCTAATTTTTTTTGTTTGGAAATGTATTATATCGAATGGTTGTGTTTGTTGTTATTTGTAGAGCGTTGAGCTGACAGATGTAGCAATCGAATTCCTGAAAGAAAAGTATATGTTGTTTAATGCGGATGGGGTAAGTCTCCTTTTTTGTTTTAACTAATGGTTTAAGGTTGCAGGTCTTATAGTTGTCATTAATGAATTTTCACACTTTGCAGGATAATAATCTTAGACCCCAAGAGATCGAGGATCTTTTTTCAACTGCACCTGAAAGGTACCTTCTTCACCTCCAGAAAGCAAAGTACGTTTATCATATCTAGATCACATTAAAAAGCCAAATTGTGAAAATGCAGTCCCTGGAAGGAAGCACCGTATCAGGATGCCGCAGAGAAAACTGCCCTTGGAGGACTGTCTTCTGACGCTTTCCTGTCACTGGTAATCAAAACTTAAGGAACATTTTGTATACATGAACAATTGCAAATACATTTACTCGTGCAATTAAATCTGTCAGACATAATATTTCTGTATCTTTATTTCATTGATCCAGTTCAAATTTTTATGTTTTTTTTCCATAATCTGTCAACTCTATCCTTGCAGTGGTCACTGATGACACTATTAGAACCTGCTCGGAGTGTGGAACATTTGATTTACATTGGATTCCAGGGTGGTCCATCTTCTGCCATTCGGCTTACCAGGAGAAGGCTTTTAGATCGCAAAAAGAAGCAGTGTGAAAGAAACGTTGTCCAGTGCTTTGTTTTTGGACCGAATAGCGCCGGAAAATCTGCATTACTGAACTGCTTTCTTGGAAGGTTTGTCATATTAGCTCTCTTTCCAAAAGAGTATTAACCCCTTTCCTTTGTTTTTATGAGTGGAGACGTTCGTTCGCATGTGGTTTACATTTATGTTTCTTCATGATGATCTAGGTCATATGGTGATAACCAGGAATCAACGACTGACGAGCGTTATGCAGTAAACATGGTCGATGAAACTAAGGTGAGTGGGAATACTTTTTTTGCAATTGGTCTGTGTTTGTGTGCGCATAAAGATATAGTTTACGTAGTATTGTCCTCGCAAACAGTGTCCGCTTTGCAAAACATTGAACAATAACGGCGGTCTTGAGTGTTAGTATAGCTTTTTGATGAGTTTTTTTTTTGGCATCTTTTGAGGCTAATTTTCTCTAAGTTTATTAGTGTAATTTGCTCATTAATATGATGATTGCAAATCTCTGGGTGTAGAGTGCAAAGAAAACTCTTGTGATGAGGGAAATTCCAGAAGATGGAGCTGAAGCGATATTTTCATCCAAGGAGTCGTTGGCAGCATGTGACATAGCTGTCTTCGTGTACAGGTATATATTTTCCATCTTTGGTTGGTTTAAATATGCTTTTAAGTAGATGCCTTATCGTTCTCTACTTGTATTCTGTGTAACAATTGCGTTCATTTGTGTGTAAATGTTTGCATCCGTAGTGATTTTTTGTCTTCCTTTACTACTGCAGTTCTGATGAGTCGTCACTGAAGCGAGCGACTGAGTTGCTTGTAGAAGTTGCAAATCACGGTGAGGCCACTGGATATGAGGTTCCCTGCCTTATGGTTTCAGCGAAAGACGATATTGCATCATCCCAGATTTCCATACAAGAATCCACCAGGGTAAGGGCTCTTATTTGATCTCTGAGTCAAATGAAAATAAGCACCTTAAATATATATATAATCTTTTCTGCAGGTGACACAAGGTATGGGAATAGAGCCTGCTGTATCCATCAGCTCGAAACTGGGAGACTTCAACAACTTATTCCGCAAAATCGTGACTGCAGCGCAACATCCTCATCAGAGTATTCCAGAGACCGAAGCAGGAAAGAGCCGCAAACATTACAACAGGCTAATCAACCGCTCTCTTGTGGGTGTTTCAAGTAAGTTTTTCGTTTCTTTGACTCTTGAATCTTGGACACAAATTTTCTCACAAACAGACAAACCTATGACAAAAAGCTTCATACTCATTGCTTGGTGAAATTTTCTTTTCATTTTTTTTAATTTGTATAACAGTTGGAGCTGCTGCTGTGGTCGTTGGGCTGGCTGCATACCGCGTGTATGCCGCCAGAAAGAGCGCTTCTGCCTGAGAGAAGGATTGAGAATGAAGAGCCCAGTGTTTCAAGAAGATAGCAAATCTCCTGTTCTGAGTTTATCATTCCAAAGTTTTAACCAGAGAGTACTGTTTTTTAGAAGATTTAATGGAGATGGGGTTTGAAGTAATAGTTGATCCATAGGAACACAAACATTTAGGGAACCAAAAAAGAAAGAGAGAACATATACTACCATTGTGTTGAGTTTCTTCAATAACAAAAGAGCTTTTTGTCTCGTTGCTGTGGGATCTTGTCTTTATTTGCTCTGTTCTCCAAATTAACTATTACTTACCATTTCCGTTTTCCAAGTGTTCCGAGAATGAGCTCTTTGTAAAGACAGAGAGTCTGCTTCTGTCTCATGTGTTTCAGTCTGTTAGCGCTGCTGATGCTTTCGGCTTTCCGGCTTTGAGTATTAGTGGTTTTAGGACACATTTCTTTTGTCATTGGTGGTATCATGGAATGCTTGTTCTTTGAATCTATGCTTCTATGACTTGTACAATGTCTCTTGCGACCTGTGTGGCTTGTAGGATTTTGTTTACCGTTTACCCAAGAAGCATAGCTGGGAGTGACATAAACCAATGACTTAACAATTTTCTTTTGTATATCTCTTGCTTGCATCTAAGACTAGTTTTTAACTGTTTTGGTGCTTCTAGGACTAAGCCTCACACCAGAGACAACTTTGGTTCCTTCCGCTGCTACTAATGTATTGCAGCTTTTGTAGTCTAATAGTTTCTTCTTATGCACTGGAGCCAAGATTTAAATTTCATCAAATCCATAACACAAAAGGTCTCTCAATAGAGTTGTTGTAGTTAAACACTTCGAATGAAGACCAATTAAAGAAAAAAAGTAACATAGATCCTATTTTAACATTCGACTTGGACCAAACACTTTCACAAAGACAGTGAACAAAAGACCACTACTGTTCCCTCCGGACCAAATCGGTGGCAACAGAAGAAGCTCGCCTCGGTGTGAAGGAAGGTCTTCTGTTCCTGAACTTAAGCGGACTCCAAACCACAGCCTTCTTCTGCAATGCCACCACCGTGGGATGTGTCGGCTTCCACGAGCTGCCTCCTCCTCCTACAACAGGGCTCTTGTTGAATCTGCTGCTGCTTTTCATTGCATTAGGAGTCACCAGATTGCGATCTGGAGCGAAGAGATTGGAATATCTTGCCTTCCTCGGGTTACCACCACGGAATGAAGAAATAGAAGGTGGGCGTAACGGGGTGGTCATGTTCATGTGAGATGGTTCTGGTCTCAACGTTGCAATAGAGACTCTCCTTCTCGGCTGGAGTGTTTTATTATTGCCTGTTGCAATGGCTAATGGAGGAGGAGCTGGTCTGAATGCGATTGAGCTTCTTCTTGGTTTCATTAGTGCATTGATGTCCACTGATGATCTTCTGAGGCTGTTATTGTTGTTACCATTGTTATTCTCTTTGCTTGTTGCTTGACTTGCGTCTGAAAATCTCTTGGCAGGAGGACCCTGAGATGGTTGTTGTTGGGGCATGAAGTTTGTGATTCTTCTGAGTGGCATTCGCATTGATCTTGTGGGTGCCAAAGGTGGCTTTTTCTCTGTGATTGTCGGTAGTGCCTCTCTCGGTTGTCTAGATGTTGTTGATGACGATGATGCGGTCGCTAAGGCTCGTGTCTCCTGCTTGATTCTGGTTTTCCTTTCTTCTGCTAATTGAAATTCCAGGTCACGAACCTGCAAAATGATTTGGTTTCAAATGTTAGAGCTTAAAAGAGGAAAACACTCCTTCAGTTAAAGCGGACTACCTTATCTTGAAGTCCTTTACATATGTGTTCTCTAGCAGTGAGGCGTAGCTGTAGTGACTGCACATTGTCCTGCAGCTTCTTAGTTTCTTTTTCCTCTTGCTTCAGCTTCTCAGTCTGTTAATTATCACAAAGAAGACAACAAAAGACAGCCAGCTTAGAGTTAAGTTTAAGCTTTAGATGAATAGAAGCTCAGACGAATCGCGTTACCATTTGTTTTAACTTGAGGAGTTCAGACACATCCGTCTGTTTCCGGGCAGGTCCACTTTCGATTCCGCGAACTCTGCTTGCGAAGTTTAATGAGCAAAGCGTCTCTCCTTGATCGGCAGAACTGGGGTTAATCTGAACAAACATCAATGTTTTGCAATCTCCACCTGTATAAGTCACAATGAAATGGTTACATGAGATCAAAAACATGTCTTATGGTTCATGTAAACAACCGAAAAATAGGACAAGTTTTACTAACCCAATGAGTTTTGTAGCATATGAGTGAGCTTTGAGTTTCTATCATTGCACAACAAGGAGAGAAAAGTTTGTTAAGAGCATAAAGCAGTTAAGCTCAAATACAATGTCTCGACAGAGGAGGACGAAGGGAAAAACCTGTAAGGAATGTGGCTTGTTTTGGATGCAAGGGCGGCGATAACATCACCGAGTGCCGAAAGAGACTTATTGATAAACTGAGATTCTTTAAGCCTTTCTCCTTCAGTTTCTACCTTTCCTACTCGCTCACTTCCAGCCAAGTCCACCAGCCAAAGATGGCTTCTGGTTTTGTGGCCATTGATCAAATTCTCTCCCTTCACTGTCACTCGCAACAAGCTGGACAAAAAGAAAACTTTAGTAGTGTGAAAAAGGTTTTGTTGTACATGATTTTAGTCTCCAACCCCGCTTTAGCTTACCAATGAGAGCGGCTGCTTTGCTCGTTTGCAGCTGTTGATCCCACAGATCTAACAGAATATCCTCTCTTCAGCAGATCCCACACTTCATCTGTGTTGAAAACTTGTGCTTCAACTAATCCAGGGACTTCTTGTGTTCCTTCTGCTGATTGCTTAACTTCCAACCTTCATTAATTCAACGCATACTGTTATTTTGCCTTCTTTTGAAAAAACAAAAGCGAGAAACTGTGAGGCGATATGATTCTATTTACTAAGCAACAAATTGAAGGACCTACTTTTTAGGAGGATGGTTTGAGTTATCAACCAAGAGGTCCCTTATCTTCTCATTGTAAACCTCCAACATGCTAACAGATAGCTCAAACTTCGTGAGACGACTTCTACTCTCTGAAGAGCGAAACAATTCTTCTAATGTCTTGTAGTTGACTCCTCTATTATCTGGTGTTCCTTCCATGGTAAATGTCTTTCCAGTTCCAGTTTGGCCGTAGGCAAATATGCAGACATTGTAACCATCCAGCACAGAAGTAACAATAGGTTTCGTCTGTGCAAAAACAGTCTCTGCACATAAAAGAAGACATTGTAACCATCCTAGTACAGTTAGATAAGAAAAATTCATGGTAACCCCTCAATTTACCTTGGCTATCCTCAGGCTTAAATACATGGTCAAACTTAAAATG
>NW_026616547.1:0-23868 GCF_000801105.2 Raphanus sativus | reverse complement strand
TTCAGGGCACACGACGTTAACATCTCCTCTCGCGGTTTCCTCCGACCGAAGCTTCCCTTATCGCTGGTTCTTTCAGCTTCATCTCTGCTCCTTATGGAGAATACATGAAGTTCATGAAGAAGGTTCTTGTCACCAACCTTCTAGGACCTCAGGCTCTCAAGCGGTCACGAGGAGTCCGTGCTGACGAGCTAGATCGGTTTTACAATAACTTGTTCGAGAAGGCAGTAAAGAAAGAGAGCGTGGAGATCTTGAGGAAGCATTGACGCTCACCAACGAACAGCATTGCAAGTTGATCATGGGGAGGTGTTTTCCAGAGGAGGAAGATATGTGGAGAGAATCAAGGAATTAGCTATTGAGTTAGATGTTTTGTCGAAGAAGATTTTGTTGGCTAACCTATTGCCCCCATGGTTAAAGAACTTTTCTCTCGCTGTTTAAAAAGGAAGTGGAGGTTCTTTCAAACAGCTTCAGTGAGCTGCTCGAAAAGATTCTTGTGGAACACGAAGAGAAGCAGGGAGAGGGGTAAGGACTTGATGGACGTGTTGTTGGCAGCTTATAGAGACGAAAATGCAGCGTATAAGATCACTAGGAACCATATCAAGTCGTTTTGTGTGGTAAATGTTACTTCCATTGAAGTGGTTTCATTGAAGAATTAAAAAAAAATCTGATACGCTTAAGAAATTGTTTTGCAACTGCATGCAGGATCTTTTATTTGCAGGCATTACCAACTCGGCGCTACCAATACAGTGGACAATGGCAGAGATCATCAACAGCCCCAAGACTCTTGAGAGACTGAGAGGGGAAATCGATTCCGTGGTGGGGACGACAAGGTTGATCCAAGAAACAGATTTACCAAACCTCCCTTATTTACAAGCAGTGGTCAAGGAAGGGCTAAGACTGCATCCGCCGGAGCCTATCTTCGAGAGATTCTCCCAAGAAGGGTGTAAGGTAGGAGGGTTCTATCTACCAGAGAAAACAACTATAATGGTTAATGCTTATGCTGTGATGAGAGATCCACATTACTGGGAAGATCCTAATGAGTTTAAGCCAGAGAGGTTTCTAGAAGAGGAGGAGAGAAAAGAGCAAACACTTAAGTACATTCCTTTTGGAAGCGGAAGAAGAGGCTGTCCTGGAGAAAATCTTGCTCATATCTTTGTAGGAACTGCAATAGGAGTGATGGTGCAGGGATTTGAATGGAGGTTCAAAGAAGAGAAGGTTAACATGGAAGAGGCTCTTGCAGGACTGAGCTTGACTATGGCTCATCCTCTTAAGTGCACTCCTGTTGCTCGAACTCTAAACCCTCTGACGAGTAGCGGTAGCTTCTAGCTCCCAGCACCTACTTCTCCCATTCTCCACTAAGTTATTTAATTACTTACTGGATGGATATATATCCAAAAGAAGATTTGATTTGATCATAATATTATTGTAAGAAAGATAACAAATTTAAAATGGAGAAAATAAATAAAATAAATAACCAATTTAAAGTTATACAAAGAAGACCAGTTTCGCACGCCAGAAACACAATATTCAAATCTAAAGCAGCAAATAATAAACTCCAATGGGAAACCAAAATACTAATAATCAAAAATGCCTCGTGGAACAAGACATTCGCTATTCTTATTATTAACAGCAAGTAAAAAAAAATAAACAGGAAGCTAATGTGTGTATACCAATCAGATCCGAGAAAGGTCTTCAAGCTATGCACGTTGGTATGTTTCTTCTACATACCTTCTTCTTCAATCTCCAAGTTCCTCTGGTGCAGTGGCCGTAATGCAGATTCTGGCAATGTATTATTCTTTAGATTCTGTTTGATTGTTGCCATTTCTAACTTGTGTCTCCTCTTCAGCTTTTCCATTTTCTTCTTTAGCTTCTCGTTTTCTTCTTCCACTTCATTAAAATTTTCCTGCAACCAAAAAACAGTGTCACTCTTACACACAAATGGTTCATCGGTCCAAACATGAAAATCTTGTTTGTTTACCTCAGCAACTGATGCTGATTGTTCGGCTTCTCTGAGTCTAACAAGAACTTCTCCAGCAGTATGAACAGCTTCAGCAGTGTCCCTTAGTTGAATCTTGAGGCTTACGTTCTCCTTCTTCAACAAATCTCTTTCCCTTTCTTTTTCTACTCGGAGTGCAGAGAGCTCAGTAGCAAGTGATTTAGCGAAACGGGAACCACAACCTTTCTTTCCAGCCTTTGCCACTGCCTTCTTCAACTCTGTTATCCATTCCCCCGTTGCTTTATACCTTGAGCCTAGGTCGTTGTACTTCTCTTGTAACTCTGTGTAGTGCTCAACAAACCTGGCATGACCAAGAACAGCTCTTTGAAGTGCATCCTCTAACTCCTCAGTAGATAGTTTCTCTTGTTTAAGCTGTGTTTCAGCTTTCTCTGCGCGTGAACGTTGTGTTTCAATCTCGACTCTGAGTTCGTCGGTCAGTGATATCCACTCGCTCTCCATTTCTGTGCACTTGAGTCGTTCTTCCTCGATATCTTTTTCAGCGTTCTTGTTGCGTAGTTGAAACGAACGGGCCAACAAAGATGATCTCAGTTCGTTGGTGGACATGGTTACAGGTTTCTGCAATTTGCTTTTCAGATCTTCAATTTCTTTAAGTAATGCCTCCTTCTCGCCAGTATCAATGTTTGTCTTTTTGGAGTCTTCATTTGGGATTTGTTTTGCTTGGTCAAGCTCAACAACATCGTTACAGCTGAGAAGCTGCAAAACCATAAAATGAAAAACATGTTTACAATCGCTCATCATTTGTTTTCACTATAGAAAACCACAAAGTAAAGAACAACAACAAACCTGATTTTCGTTTGCTGAAGAAAACTGTTCTGTTTCATTCACAGTTTGATGTTTCTGTTGCTCAACCTGGAGAAGATATAACAGTAACCATACTTGTTTAACCATAGGTGCGGATCCAATTTTGAATAGACATAAAGACACAGAAAATTGGTTTACCAGGCGCGTTAGCTGCTCAATTTTGGCTGCTTGCTCTGTGCACAAATTTTGAAGCTCTTGCTGCTTCTCAGAAAGCCCTTCCATCTGATGATATCCATCCTGATCATAAGGAATCCAACAATGTTAGCTTTATTTTAATTGACATCCATATACATACTTTATTTCACATGGTTTACTTACTCCCTCAACAACCTCTAATAATCTATCAGATTTCTGTCTACAGGAAGGACAGAGTGGTGAAGGCGGTAGTTGTTCATCCTGCAGTATCTCCGTGGAAGGTTGCGTGGTCAAGTTATCAGAAGACAAGGAAACTGAGCATCGGTTTGATGCAGGGTTCAGCGGGTTTTCAATAATTTCCAAGCCTCTCCGCAGACTTGCAGCTAGAGATTCTGTAGAACCTGTGAATATCTTGCTTCCACGTAAAGACGCCCTGATATGCTGGCTCTCTGCAAGACACGAGGACTTTATGCTCTGCGCCAGGCTATTCTGATTCCTGAAACATGAGGAAGAAAGAGCTATGCTCTTCCTCAGAGAGTTTCTGATTTTAGGAGACTCTGACTGGATTGGTTCTTGCAAGACTAAGGATTGACGGCAAGGATTTATTGACATGTTGTTTGCAGATGCAAATTCCGTAATCCTGGATTTCTCAGTTGATTTGGTTAATGTTGCAGCACTGTCGCCGTCAAGTTCTTTGAAAGATTCATCCATATCTTTCTCTTCAGCTTCTACTTCTTCTGAAAAGATCTCATCATCATCCATTAGCTCTGATTCACCGAATGCTGTAACAAAGGAAGAGCTGACTGACTCTCTGTAGACAGGGAGCTTCTTTTGTTTCTCACTGAATGAACCGCGGAAGGACTTGATTTGCTGATGCAATTCCTTTACATCATGCTCATCAACCGTTATCTCTTCCTCGTCAATATCAATTTTTGGCAGCATTAGAGACCGGTTAAGACTAACTCTTAGTTGATTCAAATTTTCACGTGCACTCTTTGCTCCGAAATGATTATCTTTACTCCCAACAGAGTGACAATCCGCTTTGGCTCTTGTAAGTTCTTCCTGTAAAGCAAATGAATCTTTAAATGACAACCAACTTCAACAAAGGGAAAAGAAAAGGTTGGTGGAAGAGGAGATTAAAACCTTTAGAAGACGAATCTGGTCACTCAAATCATTGACATCCTCTTCTGAGATCTCATTTATCAGTGGTTTGTTTCCCATGGATTTAGCTCGTTCACCAAATCGAAGGGTGCTCATTGTTCTTTTTGTGTTTCTGCGTTACACAAGCAAACTCTATTAGAACAGATAGTGGGCATTCTGAAATTTAAAAGCGCCTTTGTACATTCAGATCATTATATTGACTGAATACTTGGTACCATCAGGCAGCTATGCATATATTTAACTAATATAAGTGATGCTAAGGTGAAGAAAATACTTGTCGCTTGGAAAAATGTTGCACAGGATAGTGAGTTTTGAATTGCCACCAAGAGATTCTTGCAATAAATGCGTCAAGCATGAGGTTTTATGAAGACTGCGGTCAGATATTCCAGGGTGGATGTTTTTCGCAAGGGCATCCACAACATGTCTGCACCAATAGTAAGAGTGACACGCGTTAGCAGATCAGTAATTTATTGAGATTTATGAAAGTTTTCATGAAGTTGTACCCGAGCTCGGATAGGGACTTCTTTAAGAATTTCTCTTCCTCCACAGAGTGTTTCGTAGCATCACGTACGTTTGTTCCCACTCCAGCAAGATCAACAAGGTTGATCCTGCTTGTTCTGGTGGTATTGAAACACCTTGTTGAAGCTCCCTGTGCGCAGATAATATTTGGTCAGTTATTAATAAGATTTGAACGCGCAAGAAAACTGAAAAAACTAATTATACCTTGCTCCAGGACTCGATAATGAAAGAGAGTATAACATGTGATCTAGAACTTTGAAAACTCGTGCTAGTCGCTCCAACTTTTCTGCTTGACAGGCCCTGATAAGCAGAGCAGAGACCACACCAAAACATGAGATGTGGACTTGGAACCAGGTAAGAAATGAACAAAGCTGAATGTGCAGTGTTAATAAATTAGAACACTTAAATAGTACCTTCATTAGTATTTGAGCAACATCCTCGTAGCTATCTACATATTCCGCAGTCAAGTTTTCGACATAAGTACCATTCTTTGCATCATCCTTTATCTGCCATATGACAACAATTTACACTCAACAAAGATTTACATATGGAAACAAAAGAGTAGGTTAGTTAGTGAAGTTTAAAACCTTAAGATTTCTCTGGGTTTGATCGATCAAATCACTGATTTGTCCATTGTATATCTGCAGAAAAATATTTAAGTATTAAGTAACATAACTTAGCAAATTCTAGAAGCAGGTTTCGTAAAAAAAAAAAAAATCCATATGTGTGTTGGAAAAGACAAACCTCAAGAAAGGAACAACGACACTGATAGTTTATATCGGACTTCATCTTCTCCTGCATAATGGTAAAAGCATGAAGCTTAAGTCTTTGATGGAAACATCTATCATCAATTCTCATCACCTAAAAAGAAAAAGCAAGAAGCTCAACTCACTCTCTCGATCTCAGAAAAGAGCATCTGAAAGATACGAGGCGCGAGTCCTTGCTCGCCTTTAGGAGAAGGATCTTCGAGCATCGAACCTGCTGGACCCCACATTGTGTATGTCTTCCCGCTTCCGTTCTTAGGGATCACAAAATCAAAAAAAAAAAAAAAAAACATATGTTGATTGAAAAAAATCAAAAAAAAAAGGATTATATTCAAACAAACATATGTTGATTTGATTATTAGCTCCAACAAATAAATTAAAAAAGAGAGGGTACCTGTCCATAAGAAAGGACACAAGTGTTGTAACCTGATAAAGCATCACGAACCAAAGGAACACCTATTTGCTGAAACACATCATCCTGCCATGCCACCCAACAAGTAGAAAAAAAACAACTGAGGCGAAAAACTCCTTTTTCTTTCTATTTATAGAAAGATTTATCCAAAATAGAAACCTGATAATGAAGGGAGTCGAGAACAGAATCGAAAGTGAAGTGGCGATCCCTAACGGAATAAGAATCATCGGAAAGCTTTTTAACAGTCCAGCAATACTCTTTCGTTGGTCTTATCCTCACCACAACCTTCACATGTTGATTCGAGCCTTCCTCCTCCTCTGCTTCGTTCCTCCGAGATTTCAATGCCGTTCTCTGATATAATATTCCAACAAAAAGGAATAAAATCCCAGAAATTAAAAATCAAACGAGAGAGAGAGAGTAGGATCTTCATTCACTTACACGAATCGCTGAGACTTGGCCTCGGCGGTCGATTTGATTCCTGGGAGCTGGTGATTTGGAAATTGATTTGCTTCGGGTGGGGGTATGGATGTTCGGTTGTGCGTTTTCGATGTCGGATCTAGAGTTCAAGTGAGCGGATACGGATTTGGGAAGGAAACTCCATCTTGAATCCGCCATGGCTGCCCAAGAGACGATACAGGATCGAGAGAGACGAGAGAGAGAGCGAAGAGAGATTCAAATTTGAAGTGAGTGAGTGAGTGGGAGAGTAATAATGATAATATTTTTGTTTTCCTGCTTTTTTTTTAGATGACGAAACTGATTTTTCGATCCGGATCTACTTACTCGACCGTTATAGGATTCTTTTCCTCTTTTCTTTTTTTTTTTGAATTAAAGATCCCTTCTTACTTTTATTTTTGTATTCATTGCTATGTGGAGTCTACTGGATTTAAAAACCTCCCACGTATTAATAAGATAAGGGGTCATTTACCTATTTTTAAAAATGTTAAAATGATAAATTAAAATAAGTTAACGTTCTAAATTTTTTAAAATAAAACTAGGCTGTTTTTAATATATTTGATATTTGTATTAAATTTAATAACTTTTTGATATCAAAAATGAGTTAGTTGATTCATATCAATTATATACTAGTTAGGATATTTTTAAAACAATTTTTAAGTACTGTAGTAAAAATTCCAAAACAATCTGAAAATTTTAAGAAATTTAAGTACTGTTGTAAAATTTCAAATGTGAAATTTCATTATTCACTCTCATATGTTTTAGTCCTTCATGATGCGTTTTATTTTGAGAAATTAAGGAGTTGCTAATTTGATGAGATCAAAGTACTATTAACACATGAATTACCTTCCTCTAATCTGACGTTGCGATGCATTCAATCCATTATCAGAGTCAGACAGAATTAGAAATATCTTGAATACAAATGTTCCGATCAGAAAATTTAAATGATTGTTGCAACCAAATCCAGCTAATATATTTTCAGTTACACATTTAAAATATTGATCGCTGAAGTTACGCAACGATCAATTTTAAATATCCAACGAACAAGGCGTATATCTAAGTACAAGCAACGGGAATTTGAACACAACACAACGTTTATATGGCTTTACTGATTTTCAGACAACAACAACCACAAGAAATTAAAGTTACTCTGGGAAATACAACATAGATAAAATTTGATAAAATGACGTGAAACTTGAAAGAAAGTTTCTTTAATTGTTTACTGAAGACAATAATCTTATGGACCACGTATATCAATCAAATGTCCGCAAGCGCAACTTAAGTGGAACTTACACCGGGTGAGAAGGTAAAGGATGGTCGAGGAGAAGGAGTGCACTCAAGGGGATGAGCCATGCCCAAGAAAAGTCTTCCAGCAGCCTCGTCCATCTTAACTTTATCTCCTTTGATATCCCAGTCAAAGTACTGAACCATCACTCCTATTGCTGTTCGTACAAAGATGCTAGCTATAGTTAAACTATTGACGATTTGGTTGAACTTATTTTTAGATTTCAGAATAGTTTATATGATTTGGGATCATTTATGACTTTTTTTCGACAGCCAGAACAATATCATAGTTATAGTTAAAATGTCATTTTCAAAAGTCTAAATTCTTATTTTGACATTTTAACTGATTGAAAACCTTTCTCGGATCTGGTTGGTATACACATGAACTTCCTGTTTATTTTTCCACTTGCTTCTAATAAAAAAAAAGAAAACTAATGTCTTATTCCACAAGGCATTTGATTATTAGTACTTTGTTTCCATAAGAGTTTATTATTGGCTGCTTTTGATTTGAATATTGTGTTTGTGGCGTCCAAACTGGTCTTCTTTGTATAACTTTAAATTGGTAATTTATTTTCCCCATTTTAATTTTGTTATCTTTTTCCAAATTAAAACGTTTCTTACAAGACATATTTTGTTCATCTTGTAGGACAAAAGCAATTCTAAAGAAACATAAATTGATTATTTTTCTACTTCTTTCCCAAGAAACTGTCTGTAATTTTCTTGATCCTAGTTCTCTACTTCATATGTAATGAATAACCATGTGTTTTGCTTGTGGAAAACTGTTCTCAGTGATTGGCAAAAGGTATTGGATAATTTCATTCTAAAATTTTTATACTGGATAAGATGTTTCCGGACAGTGAAGGTAAAAGAAGGTTTGAGTCTTTGAAGATCACTTGTTGATTAATCACTCAAGAGTTTGATAAGTTTCATTATAAACGTATTGTCATCCTAGGTTTAGCGTTCTCCATTTACAAAATCACTCATGGTTTTGTATTAATAGATCTCACAACTTATATTCTTTTGAATACTTCCAAAGCCTATCAATGGTTTAGATTTTTTTTCTTTTAAGTATTGATTTTGCATAGATTAAGATTCGAATTAATAATTTCAGAAATAAAATTGGTATGGCAAGTTAACTCATCTAATCTATTAAAAGTGAAGTACAATTAATATTTAACCCTGATTTTTTCTGAATATTTACAAAGTATTGCCACTCAAATTATACACAGCCGTTTTATATTATTGCTAAACCAACACCCGACTTGCTTAATTATTAAACCAGCGACAAAGACAAGAACATTAATTAAATATGCTATTGAATTAGATAGTAGCCCAAATTTTAGGCCCAATTGTTTTCTAAAATGAAGATTTTCAACGGATCCATCTTCTTCTTATTAATATTTACTATATTGTATTATATAGTGTATTATATATCTCTATAATATTATTTGAGAAGTCAGTTTCCTATGTGTCGCGCTCACGTTAACTCTCAAGATGGTTTATTACATTGATACCCTTAATGAATTAAAAATATTATATTTAATATCTATTATTTTTTTAGGTTTCCTTTTTAAAATTTTCCATATAACATATATATTAAAAAGGAAAATTTATAAATTTTAAAAATCAAATTTAAAAACGAAAATATATGTATATATAATATGAAAAAGGAAATTTCACAAGATATTAGTATTCTATTTTAAAAATATTTTTAAATAACATAAATAATAATTTTGAAGTAATAAATACTTACTTTATATCTACTGTTTCTTAGATGAAAAATATATTTTCGTCTATAATGTGATTTCATAAAAACAAATTTCAGAAAGATAATCTTGATATTAGAAAAAGAAATATATTATTTTTTTCTTTTTCCTTTTTAAAAATATTATTTATTTTAAAACATAATTTTAAACAATAGAAAATATAAAACTATCTATAATATAATTTTAGAAGTCAGTTTCCTATGTGTCGCACTCACGTTATTTCTCACGATAGTTGATTACACTGATAACTTTAATGAATCAAAATATTACATTTAAATACTATTATTTTTTAGTTTCCTTGATATTAGAAAAAAAAAATATCTTTTTTTTCTTTTTTTTTAAATATTATTTATTTATTTTAAAACATAATTTTAAACAATACAAAATATAAAACTATCTATAATATAATTTTAGAAGTCAGTTTCCTATGTGTCGCACTCACGTTATTTCTCACGATAGTTGATTACACTGATACCTTTAATAAATTAAAAATATTACATTTAAATACTATTATTTTTTATTTTCCTTTTTTTAAATTTTCCATATAACATATATATTAAATTGAAAAAATTATTAATTCTAAAAATCGAATTTAAAAACAAATATATGTATTATATAATATGATTTCATTAAAAAAGGGAAATTTCACAAGATTATTCTATTTAAAAATATTTTTAAATAACATAAAATATACTTTTGAAGTAATAAAATACTTACTTTATATCTATTGTTTCTTATATGAAAAATATAACATTTGTATATAATGTGATTTCATAAAAACAAAATTTCAGAAAGATAATTTTGATATTAGAAAAAAAATATTATTAATTTAAAAACATAATTTTAAATAATACAAAGTATATATTTTCAAAGTAATATAAATATTTTGATATATCTATCTAATTTCGTTGATGATTACATAAAATAATTAAGTAACATAAACTAATCAACTTTATATCTAAAATAATATATTATATTAATATTAAGGAAGACAACAACTAACCTAAATGCAAATTAAAAAAATTAATCAAACTTTTAATATATTTAGAATAAAAAATATTATAGTTGAATTCAGAGAAATAAATGCAATCCAATATACCTAAATGATAACTAAATCGACTAGATATAACATATATAAAATCATATGTTTAATTAAAGTAATGTAATATTATTAATATAAATTATGCATAAAAGTTATTAATCAAATTTAAAATTAAAGTTTATAGCAGTCAACTATTATAATATATTTATTTTATAAATATTTATATCCGTGCATGAGCACGGGAAAATCACCTAGTATATATTATATATATATATATATATTCTCACTTTGTCGTGACCCAATAAATATATTATATATATTTTCACGTTATAAATAATTTATTACAGAACAAGTAATTCATGAAAAGGACATTTTTCAAATTCGTATTTATTTTCAAACCATAATAAACTTGCATTAAGAAAAATGTATAATGTAGTTAATTAGACAACAATACTAATTTAGAAGATTTATAAATTAATATAATATTGATGACCAGATACAATAAAATATTATGTATAGACATGTTATATAAAACATAGATATAATATGCTAAATATATTTTAACTATTTATTTATTAAAAGAAATATTATAACCGCGCAGACGCGCGGGTGAAAACCTAGTTTAACTTATGATCCAAACAATCTAAATTTAAGTTTTATTAAACTCATATATAAAATAAACTGAGATAACTTATGAAAGATTTGAACTCACTGTTAGTTAAGCTAGCTACTCATTTTGACACATTTATGTCTTGCAATCAAGCATTCTATCTTATAAAAGTGTTTCATATATACGTTAACATAGCCCATGCAAACGTAAAACATTGGTTAGAGTACTTTCCAATTTTAATCAACGTGCCCCGAGCTGTAACCTCCTGTATTCAAATTACAGCTTACAACGAGATATGAGCTGTTCTACGTTACAATTTTTTTTTTATATTAGACAGGGTATGATACAAATTATTAAAATGTGACTCGATTACCCTAAGCCCTTCCACCATAAATATTAAAATATGTATCACCATTTCGATTTAAACAGTAACAAAACCAAACCTAAATATGGAAACTCAAGAAGCTTTTGTTTACACTCTCATCTCCATCCTTCTTTCTCTCCTATTATTATTTTGGAGATTCCTATGGCTGTCTTACATTGCGGTTACGTCTACGCCTACGCCACAGCTGACCAGCCACTCTCTGACGGCTGAAAGCGACGAAACTGAGTTTATGTCGTATATGGTCCGTAAGTCCAAGACCGTCAATAAGGCACTCGACGAGGCCGTTCCACTTGGCGAACCAGTACTCAAGATCCGTGAGGCCATGAGGTATACGCTTCTCTCCGACGGCAAACGCGTAAGACCAATGCTTTGTTTGGCTGCATGCGAGCTCGTGGGTGGCCATGAGGCAACCGCAATGCCTTCTGCATGTGCAGTTGAGATGATCCACGCGTCGTCTATCATCTTAGACGACCTCCCTTGTATGGACGACGACAGCCTCCGCCGCGGAAAACCCACCAACCACAAAGTATTTGGCGAGGATATAGCCATCTTGGCCTCGGTTGCACTCATGGGTTTGGCCGTCAAACAGACCTCTTCATCCACTGGTGCTCCTCCAGAGAGGGTTCTCCGGGCTGTTCAGGTGATGGCGCAAGCGGTGGGAACAGAAGGACTCGTTGCGGGACAAGCTGAGGATCTTGCCGGAGAAGGGATGAGCTTCGAGGAAAATGATGAAGCGGGGCTGAAACATCTTGAGTTTATACATATCCATAAAACGGCGTCGTTGCTTGAAGCTGCTGCGGTGGTGGGAGCCATAGTGGGAGGTGGCTCTGATGATGAGATTGAGAGGCTTAGGAAATACGCGAGATGTATTGGACTGATGTTTCAAGTGGTGGATGATGTGCTCGATGTGACTAAGTCGTCAGAGGAGCTGGGGAAAACCGCTGGTAAAGATGTGATGGCTGGGAAGCTGACGTATCCGAAAGTGATGGGAGTGGAGAAGTCGAGAGAATATGCAGAGAGGTTGAACAGAGAAGCCAGAGAGCATCTTCGTGGGTTTGATTCAGACAAGGCAGCTCCTCTTTTGTTTCTGGCTGATTACATTGTCAAAAGACAAAAATGATATGTCAAATTACTACTGCGTCTCTGTAGACATTTTAGTGAGGCCTCCTGAATTAACCTAAATGGTCCAATGGCTTTCATTTATATCAGTTTCGTGTCAATTCACCCTTCTATTTGTGTTTGCATTGAATATAATCTTCTTTTGTTTTCTTCGATTTGTTTGTATTTCATTTGGCTTTCTAAACTATAAACTAAAAGTAAAAGAGAGAGAGAGAAGGTCTTGTAATTTAGACAGTTTTTTGGCTTCCACTCACATGTTTTGATTCCCATTGGTGTCTATATAGGAGAAAAAAATAAATTTTCTTGCAACAGACGTATTCAATTTTTTGTTGCTTCCACTCACATGTTTTGATTCCCATTCAGTCGTATTGCCGCCAAATGAAGAAAGATTGAAACTATACAAGATGGATGGTATGAGAGTTGGGCCGCGTCTGACGTGGCTGAGCGAAGACAGTAGTAAAGTAAAGCGAAGTTAGCCTCTAAACCGATATGAACCCATTCTAATTAACATTCAATTTAAACCGGTAACCGTCATCGTCTCCAATCCATCATAATCATATGCACTTCATTCAATCTTTAATTTTGTTCGGTAGCTGCTCGATAACTCGAGGTTGGTTCTCTCGTCAGAGATGGCTAATTCAGAAACCGAAAATGGCGCCAGATGTTCTCACAATCCAGATTGGGAAACCGAGTATAACCGCTTCGAGCAGGCGATTTCGTCTTCTCCGGCTCCGATTCGTGTGAGATCCGTCATCAAGCTATCGGAATCAGCGAATCGACTCCCGGAGAGTATTCTCTCCCGAGCAAGCACGATCCTCGCCGGTCTCCTCCGCGTCTCCGACGATCCCAACCGTTCCGTTCAAGCCGCCGCCGCGCATTGCTTGAAACGCATCGCATGTATCGGCGGCGAAGAGAGCGGGTTCGCTGTGGCGATGGGGAGGTGCGGCGTGATCGCTAACTTGCTAGGTCTCTTACTCGAAGCGAATGATAATAATAGTAGTATTGCGTTACGAACGGTTTGGGTGAAGTGTTTGTGGAGTTTAGTTACTTTTGGATCTTCGATTCGAATCGGATTAGCTAGGTTAGGTGGTTTAGAGATTGTGATTCGCGAGCTGAATACTTGGGAAGATGATTCAAGTAGATGGTGTTTGTTAGAGATCTTTACTGCTTTGACGACGATGCGTGAGAGCAGACGCGTTCTTGTTCATAACGGAGGGTTGAAGTTTCTTGTGGAAGCGGTTAGAGTTGGGAACTTGGCGTCTAGAGAGAGAGCTTGTCATGCGATTGGTTTGCTTGGTGTTACCAGACGAGCTAGGAGGTTGCTGGTTGAAGCTGGAGTGATTCCAGCTCTTGTGGATCTGTTTAAAGATGGAGATGAGAAGACAAAGCTTTTAGCTGGTAACGCCTTGGGGATTGTATCGGCTCAGACCGAGTATGTTAGGTCTGTGACTGCAGCTGGCTCTGTTCCTTTGTACGTCGAGCTTCTCTCGGGGCGAGATCAAATGGGGAAAGATATTGCAGAGGATGTGTTCTGTGTATTGGCTGTGGCTGAAGGTAATGCTGTTTTGATAGCGGAACAGCTGGTGAGGATCTTGAGAGAAGTAGATGAGGAAGCCAAGTTTGCTGCTTCTGATGTGTTGTGGGCTCTTTCGGGCTACAGGCATTCTGTGTCTGTTATTAGAGACTCTGGCGCGATTCCGTTGCTGGTGGAGATTGTGAGAGATGGGTCTGTTGAGTTCAGGGAGAGGGTTTCTGGAGCTATCTCTCAGTTAAGTTACAACGAAGACGACCGTGAAGCCTTTTCTGATTCCGGTATGATACCGATTCTGATTGGTTGGTTGGGAGATGAGTCGGAAGAGCTTAGGGATAATGCAGCCGAGGCGCTTGTTAATTTTTCTGAAGACCAACAGTATTATGGTAGAGTGTGCGAGGCTGTAAGCCATCCTGTGTTTCGGAATATGCAGAGCAAACTTGCTAGAATCCGAGCTTCTCATGAGCTGATGGTTAGGTCAATGAGAAGGGTTACAATCGAACATCTTGCTCGGGATCATGATCTTCTTTGATCTGATAAACAAATCCAGCTCTCCAACTTCACTGATGTATGTTTATATAATCTGACTCAAGTTCTGTTTCCTTTGTGCACCTTTTTTTTTTTGAGACGTTTGTAATCTATCTATACATGTACCAAAAGATATCGACTTTGAATAGATATGGGTTTTATGTCATCAATATCTGCCTTTACATGATTGTGCATCCAGTGGTCGAATCATAAGAGTTATATAGACGACTACATACGTTTCAGGTTGTGGCTGCTCATAGCAATGCTGTGGAATTATTAGCAACAAACCAAACCGGACCGAAAACAAAGTGCACACCTCGAATCTCAAGTAAACCCCTCCAGATTATTTTGATAGATGCATACTAGTAATTGATTAGAAAAAATGACAAATCACATGAGAAGGATTGTATGACTTACAAAAATAGAAACGAATGGTAACCCTAAGATCTCTCTAGAATCTAATAATCTTTAGACAGCACAAAGGCAATCTAAAAACAAATTTTACATATTGACATAGTTGGGTTTTATCTATTCTTGGTGGGTTTTTGTCCTCTCTCTCTGTTCATACGTTTTCCTCTTTGACTCCCAGACAAAGAGAGAGGGGAAAAAAAGTTCATTTGGATTGAAAGACGACGAATTTCTTTCTATCAATACCGCGTGTTTGCTGCAATGCTAACTTGGGAGAACCGAGTTACGCTTGCACGCAACATCGCCGTGAAGAAAAAGCTACCCTTCATTGCATTCCTCATCATTGTGTTATGTCAGGTCACAATGGTCATCTCTCAGGAACACAAGGTTGTGCCAGGTTCAGACGCAGATTGCCTCTTGAGATTCAAAGACACATTAGCAAATGCTTCCGTCATTAGCAGTTGGGATCCTTTGACCGCTCCTTGCAAGCGAAACTCCCCGAACTGGTTCGGTGTTCTCTGTTTTACCGGCTATGTTTGGGGACTACAACTCGAAGGAATGGATTTAACCGGGAAGCTAGACCTTGAACCGTTGGTTCCAATCAAGAACCTACGAACCTTAAGCTTCATGAACAACAACTTCAACGGTGCAATGCCATCCGTCAAGAAACTCGTTTCGTTGAGGTCATTGTACTTGTCTAACAACTGGTTCACAGGGGAGATACCCGCTGATGCCTTTGATGGTTTGAATCATTTAAAGAAGCTTTTGCTGGCGAACAACGCGTTTCGTGGAAAGATCCCTTCCTCTTTAGCTTCTTTGCCAATGCTTTTAGAGGTGAAGCTTAATGGTAATCAGTTTCAAGGGAACATACCTGATTTTAAACCGAAGAATCTCAAGTTAGCTAGCTTCGAGAACAATGACCTCGAAGGACCTATTCCCAAAAGCCTACGCGACATGGACCCTGGCTCCTTTGCAGGTTAACTAAAACAAACGTTTCAAGTTCTTTGCATTTTGAAACACAAGAAGCTTTATTTATTATTACGTTGTTGGAAACATTTCAGGGAACAAGGCCTTGTGTGATCCTCCATTAATCTCATGCTCAGCGGCTTCATGGTCTATTCCGGATCCTCCTCCTAGTTCAACGGAGAAGGACAAGATCCAAACTATGTTCACGGTTGCAATCGTTTTGATTGTCATTGGGATAATACTACTTCTCATCTCGCTTGTGGTTTTCCTCCTTCAAAACAGAACACGGAAGATCTTGTCGGCTTGTCCATCAGCGGGACAAGACAGGATAGAGAAGTTCAATTATGGTCAATCCGTGAACATGGAGAGAGCTGGGGACTCGGTTACTAGCTACACTAGCAGGAGAGGAGGAGGAGGTGGAGGAGCAGTACCGGATCAGGGGAAACTACTGTTTCTGCAAGAGGACATTCAGAGATTTGATCTTCAAGATCTTCTGAGAGCTTCTGCTGAAGTTCTTGGGAGTGGAAGCTTCGGTGCTTCTTATAAAGCAGGGATTAACAGCGGACAGACGCTGGTCGTGAAGAGGTATAAACATATGAACAACGTCGGAAGAGATGAGTTTCATGAGCATATAAGACGGTTAGGGAGACTTAGCCATCCGAATCTGTTGCCTATTGTGGCTTACTATTACCGTAGAGAAGAGAAGCTCTTGATCGCTGAGTTCATGCCTAACCGCAGCTTGGCTAGACATCTTCACGGTACGTAAAATGTCAAATAATTACTTTTTCTTTGTCTCTACGCTAAAAAAAAATGCTCTGTTTTCAGCGAATCATTCTGTGGATCAACCTGGATTGGATTGGCCAACAAGGCTAAAGATTATACAAGGAGTGGCTAAGGGTTTAGGTTACTTGTTCAAGGAGCTACCTACACTGACGATCCCTCACGGTCATCTCAAGTCATCTAATGTCGTACTTGACGAATCATTTGAGCCTCTTTTAACAGACTACGCGCTAAGACCGGTGATGAACTCAGAGCCGTCTCATAACCTAATGATCGCTTACAAATCGCCAGAGTACAGCTTAAAGGGACAGATAACGAAGAAGACCGATGTTTGGTGCCTCGGGGTTTTGATCTTGGAGCTTTTAACGGGACGGTTCCCCGAGAATTATCTAAGGCAAGGGTACGATGCTAACATGAGCCTTGTGACTTGGGTGAGTAGCATGGTGAAGGAGAAGAAAACGGGTGACGTGTTTGACAAGGAAATGACTGGGAAGAAGAACTGCAAAGCAGAGATGCTGAGCCTGTTGAAAATCGGGTTGAGCTGTTGCGAAGAGGACGAAGAGAGGAGGATGGAGATGAGAGATGCTGTGGAGAAGATTGAGAGGTTGAGAGAAGGACAAGAGTTGGACGGTGATTTCGCAGCATCCACGCACAATGTCTTTGCTTCTCGGTTGATGGACGATGATGACTTTGGTCTTGCTATGAATCGATGATCAGTCTTGAGGTCAATGGAAGAAAGATTCGGTTTATTTATCTTAATGGAAGAAAAGAGATGGAATCGTCATCGGCAAGAAAGAGAGTTAGGGTTTTTTTTCTCTTGGAGAAAATGTTTTAAGAGCAAATCCATGAGATATATAATATGAACGACCCAAAATTTTATATTTTTTTGCAAGTTTCTTCACATTTCTATCTGATATCATCCCAAGATTTTGTTTTTTCTTTTTAATTCTTTGAATATTATGATTTTAAAAAATTAATATAATCAATGCGTAATAACATCAACTAAGACATACTCACACGATGTAATGTAATATTGATGTATAGATCTGGTTTTGATGCGTACGTATTCTTACATTAAAAGCATTTATTGATAGCGCGAGAGTCTTGGTGTTAACTTGTGAAACGGAGTCAACGGACTCGCCGAACAATAACCTCGTACCAGCTGTACGGTACGGACAATTGTACTTGAGTTGGTGGCCAATAATAGTCTTCTTCCATAAACTTCTTGTCCAAAAAAAAAACAAAAGGACATAAAAGGCAGATACAGATCTTTAAAAGAAATGAAACATTGAATATCGTTAGAAGCCATTTCGAAGAAGAAAAAATCTTTGAAATACATAACAAATAGGAAAACGAGCTTTTAATCACTCTCAATTCTTTCAAACATACAAGAAGTAGAACAACACACTAAACCACAAACCGTGTTCTAAAACCCTGGACCGGACCGGCTGTTTAAACTACTAAACCGGATCGAACCATCAATTAGTAAAGTACCGGTTACCGCTTCGAAAACAGAACAGGAAAAAAAAAAGATATATTCTGGAGAAAAAATAGAGGGACAGAAACGAGCTTTTTGATTCGACAAGTGGGGAGGTGCAAGTGCAAACAACATAAACCCTTAACTTTAAGATCTTCCCATATACTAGTATTTTATTCGTCTCTATCTGAAAATAAAACTCTTCATAATCTGAAAAGTTTTATTATTTTATTTAATTAATTATGTTTAGTTGAATATCCTCCCATTTTAAGCCCTCTCTGAATCTCATGTTCTGTCTAAAATCTTTCAAACGGAGACAGATATAAGAGAGAGATCAGTGGAGATGACAATGGTTGTTCCAAAAGAAGGGTTCGTGGTAATGACAAAGGAATCTATTTCTTCATCTCCATCAGAGTCTCCTCTCCGTCTCCAGCCTCAGTTTCCTGACTTGACTATTCCTGTTAAAGTGAGTTCCTTTTCTGTTTTTTGTTTACCTCTGTTCTAGTCTCTCTGTTTTTGTTTTCCTCTGTTCTAGTCTCTCTGTTTTTGTTCTTAGTTTTGACAATATGTGTTGTGTTTCTGTCTGAAGCAAACCATATGCTAAATGATATCTCTATGTTGTGTTTTTAATTTTTTTTTTTTTAAGTGAGTTACTTTTTTCCTCTGTTTTACTTCCTGTGAGTTTTGACAATATATGTTGTGTTCTGTCTGAAATCATTGTGTGATATATGATATGTCTCTATGTTTTCTTGGTTCAGGATTTCTTCAAGTCCAGGGAAGCTCGTGAGTTTCTTAGTGGGGCTTTAGCTGGAGCTATGACCAAAGCTGTTCTTGCTCCCCTTGAGACAATAAGGTCTATATTACTCCATCCAACACTTGTCATCTCCTAAATGAATGAAATCAATCTCCTTTGATGTTTTTCTCTGAACTGCATTGTTCTGTGTGAAACAATATTTCAGGACGAGGATGATTGTTGGCGTTGGATCAAAGACCATCCCAGGCAGCTTTCTTGAAATAGTACAGAAGCAAGGATGGGTAGGTCTTTGGGCTGGCAACGAGATCAACATGATACGTATCGTTCCGACGCAAGCCATCGAGCTGAGCACGTTCGAGTGTGTAAAGCGTGTGATGACTTCGGCGCAAGAGAAGCTGAAGAAGATTGACAAGGCAACAAAGATCGAAGTTTGTGGTTTTAGTTTCAGTCCACCGTCTATATCTTGGATCTCTCCCGTTGCTGTGGCTGGTGCAGCTGCTGGTATCGCCAGTACACTCGTTTGCCACCCTCTGGAAGTCATCAAGGATAGATTGACCGTGAGTCCTGAGATCTATCCGAGCCTAAGCCTCGCGGTACCGAGGATCTTGAGAGACGATGGGATCCGTGGCTTCTACGCGGGTTTAGGACCAACGCTTGTAGGGATGCTTCCTTACAGCACGTGTTATTACTTCATGTACGACACGATGAAGACCACTTACTGCAAGTCCAAGAACAAGAAGGCTTTAAACCGTCCGGAGATGCTTGTTCTCGGAGCTCTAGCGGGTCTAACGGCAAGCACCATTAGCTTCCCGTTGGAAGTGGCGCGGAAGCGGTTGATGGTGGGAGCTCTGAAAGGGGAATGTCCACCGAACATGGCGGCGGCGATAGCAGAAGTAGTGAAGGAAAGAGGAGTGATGGGACTGTACAGAGGATGGGGAGCAAGCTGTTTGAAAGTTATGCCGTCTTCAGGTATCACTTGGGTCTTCTATGAAGCTTGGAAAGATATTTTGCTCTCCTCCAACACCACCAGACCACTACTATAATGACGAAATTTTAGATTACCATTATTTCTTGAAGCTATTATCACATTTAAAGTTTTGATTCTCATTAGTAAGAAGCTGAGTTTTTTTTTTGGTAGGCCAAACATTTCTTTATGTTCTTCACAGTTTAATGAAAGAGGAAATCAATTTTAACCACAAATTAACTTCACATAATATACACACAATCACACTTATATATTCATAGTTACAAGCACATATGTACATAAATCATTTTCAGGAGAACATATCAAGACTTGTCCATCATCACCATCATAAGATTTAGCTTCCCATCATCAAAAAGACAACATTGGATTCTTCCATGTATGTGCTTACATCCTAACGACAACAATGAAAAATGGTCCCTTAAACAGTGAATCTATCCCCCAAAAGCAACAAGTGTCATTAGTTCAACTAGAAAAAAAACACATTAGGAAAAGTTTAGAAGTCGCATGATCTATCTAAGTTAAAGACTAAACTAATACTTATATGTAATGATTTCAAGTTTGAAAACTGTCTTTTGGATTTGAAACCTTAATGGAAAGCCAGTGAGGCAAATAGGGAACACACAATCACAATCTCACTTCACTGATATGTCTACAAAAAAAAAAAGAAGGGAGCAGTTGACATAAGACTGAATATAAAATCATTGTGTGTATCATCATCATTTATTATTATTTATCAACAAGGGAAAAGAAGTGGAGATGGGTGTCTTTGAAGCTTCCCACCAGAGAAGCTGAGTTTTTTCATCTTCTCTTCACACCATAGAAGCTGCTCTTTACTGATTCTCCCCATTCTAAGAACCCTTGTTGCTAGTTTGATGTCAATGGCTGCAAACAAGAGCTGAACACCTTCCCATGTTTGTGGCCAAGCTTTCTTTCTCAACCCTTTTGTTTTCTTAGAAAGCTCTTTTGCTTTCACCCTCTTCTGCAATTGTTTTTTTTTTTACAAGAGATTCAAATCTTATGAGACGACACCAAAGAAGCGTATACATTTGCTCCTAAAAACATACCTTTTCAATAGATGACTGAACAAGTTGCAAAGGTGTTGTAGAACTGATATGGTTATTGTTGTTCCCAAACATGTGAATGATCCCATTTGGTTTCTTCTTATCCATTTTCAAGAAAACGTTGAAAGTAAGGATGGAGCTCTCGATGATTCTGATGAGATCATCAGCTAGGACCATGTAGTCTGTATCTTTCTCCTTATCTGACCCTGAGATATATATAAAAAAATGATTTAACTTAATACTACTTCACACAATGTGATGAGGAGATTAAGGAAACTCACCTTGAATCTTGGGAGCTTGAAGAAGCTTAGGCATTGCGTTTCTAGCACGAGCATAAAGCTCAGCTCTAGAGCCATGCTCCTCAAACGGTTCATTCTCTATATACCTCTGCAGCAAGACCAGGAACTGCTGAAACTGCTGCGCAGTGTGGTTGTAGCAAGTCAGGGTGTCGGGTTGGCATGAGATCAAGTGGCTCAGCTGAGTGTACTGACAGTGAAGCGCCTCCCAAGTGAGGCAGAGCTGAGCGACGTAAGCTGTCTCGAGATCTTTACAAGGGTCAGACTCCGTCTGCTGCAAATGCTCTATACCTTCTTCCTCCTCCTCCTCATCAGGAACGTCCATTTTCTTCAGAGAAAGACATCGAAAAGGCAGCGATGAGAGCTTCTTGGATGCGGATCTTGGCGATGGAGTTGAAGGACTCGGAGCAACAATCTCTTTGAGCTGGTGAGAGGTTAAGCGATCGAAGAAGAGCATACGCTCGCAATACTTTTCGTAGACAGCATCGAAACCACCCCACCATTGAAGTCCTTCAGCGACCACGTCTCTCCAGACACTTGAACATTTGTCTTCTCCTTCGTCTTCACCTAGATAAGACTCTTCTTCCTCCTCTTCTTGCTCTCCTTCTTCGTCTTCTTCAGGTATCAAGACCATGAAACTGTTTCTCCTTAGCTCCTTAATCCTTCTCTTAACCTCATTGGTGATGAAATCATCGTCTTCTTCCTCGTCTTCTACCTCATCTGCTTTTCCTGAAGCTGTCACAACAGATGCATTGTTCTCACTCCTTGCTTGTTCTTGCTCTTTTTCTAGGTTTGTCTTCCTCGACTTCCGAAATTTCCTCACTTTCAAGAAATCCATGGAACTCTTTAACACTTGGAGGAGTGAGAGTGTCTTTGATTTAAATCTTTAGATCTACTTTGCATGAACACAAAAAGAAGAGATGGTAATAGTGTTTCTCTTAAGCAAACAAACTGGCTTTAAACCCCTTTCTTAGGACTCAGAGAATCAACAAACCCACAAAATGCATGAATCTAATAACCCTAGAGAAGCAGAGACAGCAGACAGAAGATGAACCACTTGAACTACCCCAAAAGGTCCACAAGATCAGCAAATGCAGTAGCATGAAACCTTCAGATCTCTCTAGCTGATAACACTCAAGTATTATCTGCTAAACGAAATGAACAGTGCACTGAAACTACACTGAGAAAGTGTGGGAGAGAAATGTAGACAGCCCCACCTTGCAAGAGAGAGAGAGTGAGAGAGCGAGCACGGTATAAATGTGAGAGACTTCTAAACAGATCTCCGTTAAGATTTTTACAATTAACATTTTGATTTCAAATTTTAAAGAAACAAAATATTTCCTTCTTTTTAAATTCTTTATTCCTCAAAATTTTCTATTTCAGGTCAAAAAGAAACTTGAAAACCCCTCACCTTCTTGTATTTTGACTCTTCTTTCTCATTGGTCCAAATTGTCTTTTACTTTCCTAAAAAGTCTTTTTCTTTTGTTGGTAAAATAAGGAAGTAATAATTTCAAAAATTTAAAAATTTAAATACTGTATTTTGGTTTGGTCTGAGAAAGGGGAAGGAGCAGACACTTAATAAGTGAGGGGAGCATTGGGTTAAAGAGTACAGAGAATATTGTCAGAAAAGCCGCGCAACCTGTTGTCCTTCCAATTGCATATACTTGCCAAAATTACAAGTTTAACCCTCCTCCACATATATATCTACGAGCTTTTCTTATTAGGTTCTGTTATGAAAGCATGGGCCTTTCGAAATATTGGGCTTTTCTTTATTAGTCTTCTCCTATCAACTCTTGTCATTGTGTATTTTATTAGTTGCACTTAGGGATGTTGTATTGGGTTACCCAGCCCAACCCAACCCTATAAAATATAAACCCAACCCTATTCTAACCCAACCCAACATTAACCCTAATAGTCTATGCATGAAGGGGTTGGGTTAGGGTTACCCATTTCATAAATTTTTTTTAAAACAAAAGCAAATAATATTAACATGATTAACACTGTTTAGCTATTTTGAGAATTTTGATAGAAAATGAGATTTTGCAAATTCAACAAAAAAACAAAATTTTGTGTTTTTGGCAGAAAACCTTAATTTTTTTATTTGGACAGAAAAAATCAATTTCCAGGTTTTGGTGGAAAAACTTATTTTTCTGATTTTGGCAGGAAAACTCATTTTTGTGGTATTGGCGAGAAAACTCAATTTCTCGGTTTTGGCAGAAAACAAAAATTTCTAAATTTTGACGGAAAAATTTGATTCCCCAGTTTTAGCGGAAAACTCGATTTCCCGGTTTTGGTTGGAAAACTCGATTTTCCGGTTTTGGCGGGAAATCTCGATTTCTCGGTTTTCTCGGGAAAACTCGATTTCTCGGTTTTCTAGGAAAAAACCGATTTCTCGTTTTTCTCGGAAAACTCGATTTCTCGGTTTTCTCGGGAAAACTCGATTTCTCGGTTTTCTCGGGAATACTCGATTTCTCGTTTTTCTCGGGAAAATTTGATGTTTCGGTTTTGGCAGAAAACCCCGACTTCTCGGTTTTAGCGGGAAACCCCAATTTCTTGTTTTTTTCGGGAAAACTAGATTTCTCGGTTTTCTTGGAAAAACCCGATTTCTCGGTTTTCT
>NW_026616546.1:0-23871 GCF_000801105.2 Raphanus sativus | reverse complement strand
AACATACATTAAGCATTAGCGAAAACAACTTGAAGATTCTCAGACAAGGAAACATAAACAGGATAGACAAAAAAAACAGTAAAAGTTTAAAGAAAGAATGAAACTTTACTTACGCAGTCGTAAGATCATCTTTGCCTCTGATTCCTTTCATTACGTACTCTGTTCCATTCCATGCAGCGAAAGATGCTGAACAGTCCCGAGCACACCTTAGAGCGTTCTGATTGATTCACGAAACAAAAATTCTCTTTTGATTAGAAAATATGAAACTTTACTTGGAAAAAATGGTTTTTTTTTTAGGGTTTTAAGAAGCTTTAAGCAAAACCTGAGTTACGGCTCGAGGGTTACGCCGGCAGCGGCAGGACATGATCATGACCGTTCTGCTACGCCGCCAACAGCAGCTCCGGTGACGTCCGTTTTGCGATGGCGATGATGGCTTCTTTCAGCTGCGTCATTGTCTGTTCGCCTTTCATTCTCTCTCTCTCTCTCAATCTTCGTCCGTCTATGAGCACCCAGCTCTACTTATATACTGGTGGAGCTTTAACCTAAAGCGATAACTAACCATAGGTAGGTAGAGTTCATCCTTAACCAGAGTTAACCTTGTCCTTTTTGTCTTATCTGAGACTTGCTTCTGCAACATGTACTTGAAACCCTCTGTCTTCTCCCAAGGCATTTGCTTTTCAAAATACTACTTTCTTCTTTGTCTCAAGCTTAAGATCCGTTTGATTAGTTAACAGCTCTTGGATTCTAATGATCATTCGATTTATCAATAAGGTTGTACCTATGATCTTGCTCTGTTTAAGTCTTTAACCACACACTCAGTTTTAGCTAATAGAGTAATGTTTATGTTCTATTCTTGCCTTCCAACTTTCATTCCCGGTTATCAAATATCACAACAAATAATCATCTGTTTTGATGGTTTTTTAAAATTGATTTGTAGGTAATTAAGTGTGCAAAGCGGGCAAAACTCCTAGTTAACTGTATGTTGACTATTTCATAACTATTTCTCGTATAACATATTTTCAAGGGAAAGATTAATAATAACAAGTTTATCATTTTTAGGAAGCGTTGATCATGTATATGCTTGTTGTATCAGTCTTTTTGCCTCAATGATAAAACTAGTTAATTAATGCCTTATCAGTTATCATTTCTTCTGTAGCAAAGAAAATTTCAAAGGCATGTTTTTCTAGACGAAAATATTGTTGTACACTTTTAATTAATAAGAAATCGAGATTAAAAAAAAAATCATTGACATGGTTGAAAAGAGCAAATCAGCTTGGTCCAAAACTCAAAACGAGTAATTATTATTAGAAGGTAGAAATACTTTTACCCAGTGAAAAGACAAAGATGCTCAAGATAAACAACATACAAGTGACACAAGAGTTATAAATACATATTAAGACACAACGACACAACGACACACAAATCTTAGGATATACACCGGTAGGCTATCAGCTTCTCCGGAGCAGTATCAACACAGAGCTCAGTGGTGAGCCTTCACGACGGTCACAGGGCATGCCACGTTGTTCACAACATGGTTGCTTACACTTCCCATTATCATCCTGCATAGGAAAAGAAAAAGATTTTCATTGCTTATCAAATATGTGTGAGAGGAGGAGATGTTGAAAAGTTTGGAGAATTTTTTTACCTCTTAAGACCACCAAGGCCCTCGGTTACCGATGACAAGGCTAGAGAGAGGAATATGTTCAACAGCTTCGCAAATCTTCTCACGAGGATCTCCCCAATATATCTTCATCACTACTGTTATCTGCTCATGTTACAGACACCAACACTACTTGTAAAAAAAAGTTACATTTCATAATCATACGTGTTGTGACGTTTTTATGGTCTAAAGCTCTACAGATTAACAGGGTTCATGGACTGTTCTAGCAACTACTTAAATTACTCTCGAGAGAGAGAGAAATCAATCCAAACAAGAAACCGTTTATGTAGACTTTTAGATCGTTTCACAAACTCACTAAAGAAAGTGTTCGTGGAAACGATTCTCATATAAACGTTTGATAATTCGCAAAATACGCTTCGCGGAAGTGCTAGAGAGCAAATCGCAAACACGTTGCAGAAATGTACGAAACGTTTCGCGGAAGTGCTATAAAGCAAATCGCCAACACCGTTCTACAAACCGTTTACAGATCCTTTAATAGACCGTTTATAAACCGTAAGATCGACCCGAAACAGCTTTAGAAAACGATTTAGAGTTAAGATTGTAAAAGCTGGAAAAACGGAATCGATACAAACGATATATATTTACAAAACGACGTTAAGGAAAGTAATGAAATGAACATGGAGGCGAGATATGATCTCTTTCCTTAACTCTAAATATTCGCTCCGTAGTGAGACGGGCAGTGGCGAAATATCGAGTCCCAGGATACAACCATGGCAGACGATTCACGCTTCACTCGTGAACGCCCTATCGAACTATAATCTACGAAACACTCTCGGAAATAGACTTACGCTAAAGGGAGTTTCTTTGTTGGTTTGCGAAAAGTAAAAATAGTGAGTAATGAACGAAGAGGAGAGACGATATTTAAAAGGAAGGAGACGAGCCACTTCCGCAACAGCAGCTGCACGTGGACGGAAATCTCGCGGAGATCGAGGGAAGTTGAGTTGCGAACTTCCTCCGCAAGACTCTCTCTCTTATCTCTTATCTCGTTTAAATATCTGACAAAACAAACTGCATGACGTTTTTATTTTTTGTAGACAAACTACATGTCGTTTCAAAATAAAATGCATGTTGAAAATGGGTCAAACGTTGGGTTTAACTTGGTCCAAAAAGAATATTCTTATCGGGCCAAGACCCAAGACCCACCGGCGCCCGCGCCGCGCCGGACGGACGGCGGCGGCGGCGCGCGTGGGGAGCCTTTCTCTCTCTCCAAGCTGTTTAAACTATGAATACTACATGGTCATATATAAACTGCTCACTCTTCTCTTACTGGCCGATGTGGGATGTTCAATTTCCCTTCATTAAAGTCATTAAAATGACTAACCCACAGGCCCATTTCTTTTCAACATTTGCCAATTTTTATTAAAGCCATTGGGCTTAATTAATTGATCCAACACAAGTATCAGAAGCCTTGCCCCTGGTGGAAAGTTCACTTCTTGGCACTGATTGTTTCCTCCCTGAAAGGAGAACAAAAACCGTGGTAAGTAAGAAGAAGATAGATAGATATATATATATATATATATATACTTTTTTGTATTGGCTCATGAACAATCACCTTATGAAGTGTTCCTCCCGCAACAGCGTAGCAAGCAGCCAAGGAGAGTGCGGGCTTTACTTTCAAGCCTTGGCTCACAAAAGAGTATGCCAACCCACCACCTGATGCTCCGACCATGCTGCAAAGTTGTCAAAAACCCAAATCAGAAAACAAAAGTCTGTAATAAAAACAGGTTTCATCAAAACAAAGAACAAATCTTGAAATACATTAAGCATTAGCGAAAACAACTTGAAGATTCTCAGACAAGGAAACATAAACAGGATAACAAAAAAAAACAGTAAAAGTTTAAAGAAAGAATGAAACTTTACTTACGCAGTCGTAAGATCATCTTGCCTCTGATTCCTTTCATTACGTACTCTGTTCCATTCCATGCAGCGAAAGATGCTGAACAGTCCCGAGCACACCTTAGAGCGTTCTGATTGATTCACGAAACCAAAAATTCTCTTTTTGATTAGAAAATATGAAACTTTACTTGGAAAAAAATGGTTTTTTTTTTTAGGTTTTAAGAAGCTTTAAGCAAAACCTGAGTTACGGCTCGAGGGTTACGCCGGCAGCGGCAGGACATGATCATGACCGTTCCTGCTACGCCGCCAACAGCAGCTCCGGTGACACCGTCTGTTGCGATGGCGATGATGGCTTCTTTCAGCTGCGTCATTGTCTGTTCGCCTTTCATTCTCTCTCTCTCTCTCAATCTTCGTCCGTCTATGAGCACAACCCAGCTCTACTTATATACTGGTGGAGCTTTAACCTAAAGCGATAACTAACCATAGGTAGGTAGAGTTCATCCTTAACCAGAGTTAACCCTTGTCCTTTTGTCTTATCTGAGACTTGCTTCTGCAACATGTACTTGAAACCCTCTGTCTTCTCCAAGGCATTTGCTTTTCAAAAATACTACTTTCTTCTTTGTCTCAAGCTTAAGATCCGTTTGATTAGTTAACAGCTCTTGGATTCTAATGATCATTCGATTTATCAATAAGGTTGTACCTATGATCTTGCTCTGTTTAAGTCTTTAACCACACACTCAGTTTTAGCTAATAGAGTAATGTTATGTTCTATTCTTGCCTTCCAACTTTCATTCCCGGTTATCAAATATCACAACCCAAATAATCATCTGTTTTGATGGTTTTTTAAAATTGATTTGTAGGTAATTAAGTGTGCAAAGCGGGCAAAACTCCTAGTTAACTGTATGTTGACTATTTCATAACTATTTCTCGTATAACATATTTTCAAGGGAAAGATTAATAATAACAAGTTTATCATTTTAGGAAGCGTTGATCATGTATATGCTTGTTGTATCAGTCTTTTGCCTCAATGATAAAACTAGTTAATTAATGCCTTATCAGTTATCATTTCCTTCTGTAGCAAAGAAAATTTCAAAGGCATGTTTTTCTAGACGAAAATATTGTTGTACACTTTTAATTAATAAGAAATCGAGATTAAAAAAAAAAATCATTGACATGGTTGAAAAGAGCAAATCAGCTTGGTCCAAAACTCAAAACGAGTAATTATTATTAGAAGGTAGAAATACTTTTACCCAGCGAAAAGACAAAGATGCACAAGAATAAACAGCATACAAGTGACACAAGAGTTATAAATCCATATTAAGACAACAACGACACACAAATCTTAGGATATACACCGGTAGGCTATCAGCTTCTCCGGAGCAGTATCAACAGAGAGCTCAGTGGTGAGCCTTCACGACGGTCACAGGGCATGCCACGTTGTTCACAACATGGTTGCTTACACTTCCCATTATCATCCTGCATAGGAAAAGAAAAAGATTTTTCATTGCTTATCAAAATATGTGTGAGAGGAGGAGATGTTGAAAAGTTTGGAGAAATTTTTTTACCTCTTAAGACCACCAAGGCCTCGGTTACCGATGACAAGGCTAGAGAGAGGAATATGTTCAACAGCTTCGCAAATCTTCTCACGAGGATCTCCCCAATATATCTTCATCACTACTGTTATCTGCTCATGTTACAGACACCAAACACTACTTGTAAAAAAAAGTTCCATTTCATAATCATACGTGTTGTGACGTTTTTATGGTCTAAAGCTCTACAGATTAACAGGGTTCATGGACTGTTCTAGCAACTACTAAATTACTCTCGAGAGAGAGAGAAATCAATCCAAACAAGAAGCTTTACCGATTTCTGCCTAGAGGCAGTGTTGGCAATGTCAAGGGTTTCAGCATCTGGCTTCACTCCATACTTCTTCATCACAGCCGCTTCCGAGAACTCACTCAGCGGAATCAGAGCTGAAACGTGACAACACAAAAAACAAGAGTCAAACAACAAGAAATTATAGATCATTGTACTAGGAAAACACTTGAACTCCAACCCATAACTCGGACAATAACTAATAAGACCAGAATCAACTGTACTTGATAGATATAAATCAAACGATGCATGAGTAAAGTCAAGTTCCTTCAACACATAGATGTTAGCTAAAATTTTAGGTCAAACGAAGGCGTTCTTTAAGTTCAGAGTAAAACAAACAAGAAGGTCTCAAAGAAAGGAGTTTTGTGCAACCGTACGAGAACCAACGGTCTCCCAGAGCTGCATCTCGCCTTCCTCGTAATGCATATCGTGAGCTACGGTGATGAGTATTAGATAATCGCCATCGCGAACCACGTTGTCGATCGCCCAGTTCAGAGCCTTCTTGCTGCACTCCGAGAAATCTACTGCTACTCCGATCCTCCGACCATTGATTTCCGCCATAATCTCTCTCTCTCTTAGATATTTTTTTCAACGAAAGATTGTTTCTCTTTCTTTCTCTGTTCTCTCGAAGACAAGTGGTATAGACTAGGAGACTAAATCAACAAATCACAACGCTGTCCTAAAGTCTTATGATCTGTTTCCATCTTGGCCGTCGGACTAAGTCGAAGACGATCACAGCCTTTGAATTTCAACACCTCAAAACAGTGGTAGGACAAGATAAGGTGGAGTCTGGGCCCACCATACTGTCCTAATTCAATCAAAAGTAAACAGACATCAAAAGCACGTTCTTTAAAGTCCTTTCTTTTACTTTTTTTTGGTCTAACTCATTTAATTTTTTTTTTCAAAACCATGACATAAAAATAAGATACTAATGAAAATCCTTTTAATCTAGTAGTTTAATAATTGACTAATTTTTATATTGGTTTAAAAGTTTCATTAGTTACGATATAAATTATTTTTTTTTCAAAAAAATTACAACAAATTTTTAATATGGAATTTGTCTCTTGTTGATATAATATTTTTCATAATCTATTCTATTAATTCTGCAGTGTGACCTATTGATAAATATTTGGTCCACTTATATTTTTCACATTTCTATCTAATTGCCATTTGGTCACATAACTATAGTTTACAGTTATCACTCTAACTTCCCATTCGTCCACTTTCTATATTCTAGGGCCATTACTCCTTTTTTTTGACTAAACCATTATTTTAAGGGCACTTTATATATTTATTATTATTGAGTTTTGATGAACATTCAATTCTCTCAGAAATTATTTCATGAGACAATTTTTCAAAAACAGTTATGTTTTTTCGTGATTTAACTCAGTCCCAAAGAAACCTAGAAAAAACAATTATATTTCTGAACAGGTATTTGCGTTTGAAAAAATTTCTGAAAAATTTTCATCAACACTGTAAAAAACAGTTATATTTCTCAACAGGTATTTATAATTTCTGAACATTTATATTTCTCAATGTTTTCTTACATTGAAAAATGAACATTGGCAAAATTATTATATATTAGATAAGTATGGATTGATGGATTTCTGATCGTGGCTACCCGTCGACCCGTAAAATATTTAAAAATTAAAATTAAAAGGTAACTTTTTAAAAAATACAGAAATTCAAAAATAATAATTTAAAATTTAAATCATATATAATTTTTTATTATAAATATATTTTTATAATAATTAAAGCGAAGCAGGTGCGAGTACAAAGTTATTTGTTTGCGGGTTGTGCGGGTCATATTTATTAACCAAACCAAAACTGAAAATCCGCGGGTTGGCAGGTCAACGGGGCGAGTTCGACCCGAAATCCAGCCTTAACCGTGCCTTGACCGGATCAATTTTTAAATTGCTATTATTTAATAAAATATATTTTGATTAAAATTTTATACATAAATATGATTACAAAAAAATACAAATATAATCAGAAAGAAAAAACAAATATCAAAAATTTAATTTAAAACAAGAAAAATATATTCGCTCTTTTAGGGACGGGTCAAAATATATTTCTCAACAGGTTGACTAAACCCGCGGGTTTCATTTTCAACCCGTGGGTTTCAGTTTTGGACGAAACAAAATTGAAATCCACCGGTTGGCGGGTTCGACCGGCAATATACCGGATCAATTTTTAATTTGCTATTATTTAATAAAATATATTTTGATTAAAATTTATATATAAATATGATTATAATAAAAATCATATATATAATTACGAAGAAAACACAAATACGATAACTAAATTAAAACAAAAATATACCCGCCCTTTAAAGGGCGGGTCAAAATCTAGTCTATAATAAAAGAACAAATCAGGGTTTAAAAGAAAAATAAAATATTAAAACAACATTTCAAAAATAGATCCCTATGAGATCTTACGATAATGGTAGCTTAAATCTTGAGAGCTCGGGTGATTTCCCAGGAAGTCGCCTCCTTTTCATGAGACAAACTCCGGCCACCGCTGTTAGCTAAGGTCACTAGGAACCACTCGTTCTCCAATGAAGATGGATACATTAGCTGATCATCCTGAAAAAAATCAATTTTTACTCCTTTCATTCATTTTTACTGACATAAATCTTTAGTTACCAAACACACACAAAAAAAAAAGAGATTGTTTTGTTTACCTCAGGGAGCTCACAGAACTCGTCAGGAGATAACTGAAGTATACCTGATGCGGACTGACCAGTACACCACGCGTATAGTTTGGTGGTTTCCTCGTCTGCAAGTGTTATCATTATGTGGAACGTCCTCACTACCTCTGATCCTCCGTTACTGTTCAAGCTTACTCGGCAGAAGCTACAATGCAGATTCCCTCCGTGTAGAGGCGAATCTTCGTCTATGAAGTGGCCGCAAACGCTGTGTGATAACCTCGTGTTTATGCTATGGCATTGGTGGATCTCATCCAGCTTAACCCGACAAATCTGCCAAAAGAAACATACGGTGAGTGAACGAGATGATGCACTAAGGAGGAACTTATAATAGAAACTGAGACGGACATTGATTGCAGGTTTTCTCTGTTTTGAGATTTGGGAGAGGGTGGAGATTTTGTGAAGACAAGAAGAGGTTAGAAATGCAGGCAAGCAGCTAAGGTTGATGAATGTAGCTTTCTCGTCCTTCTCATGCCATAACACCTCAACGCTGCTCAACCAAAACAATCTTTAAGCTAAAGCGATAATATCTACTCCATACATATTAATAAGGCTTACCAGTTCTCTTTCGTGCTTTTGCAGGATAACCCAGAAACGTAAACGACGTGACCAAGTCCTAACCTTCCCAACGACCTGCAAATCATACAACAAACGAAATAAAAAAGAACTCATCAAAATTGATATTTTAGATTTTGTGTCGGAACTAATGAAACAAATTGATACCAGTGAGTATTAAAGTGGAGCCTAGCCCAAATTGCTCCAGTTGTGTCCTCAATTCTCAAAGAAAACACCACTCCTGTGGCATTTGGATCACATAGTATATCTGTTACAACGCCATAGAGACTGATCCCAGTGGTTTTGTCGCGACAGTCCGTTATATTCGTCTGCAGAACTTCAACCAAGGAGAGATATATTAACAGACGCAGCAAAGCAATAGATTCTAAAATAATTTTCAGACCAGACCATCAGTAATATCATGCTTGATCAAATGGGATGTTAACTTCCACTCACCCGAAAAGGATAATTACTGAAGTCTATAGACCCCTCGGCGTCACGAGGCAATGTCACCTGCGAAACTCCTACTGAACCAAGCAGTTTAGATCCTTGACACTGATTCTGGGACAATGACACACAAACCTGAAGGAAAAAAAACAACTCACTCCACATTAGCGATTATCAGAAACCAACGAAAAAATTTGGCACAAGAAAAAAGAGCAACAAAAGAGATTCATCTACCGTTTCCTCTTGTAAGGTTGACGGCACTATATAGAGATGTGTTGCGCTACCATATTCAAGGCAGAACTCATCCTTTCCTTCCATTGCACTCTCTTCTAGACTAGATATATAAGGCCTCTCAAGCCCAAGCATGCTTCCCACACTGAAAAGTGATTTTTTTCTGTTAGAAACCGATTGGTTAAAAGAGTTAAGATAGAAGCACCAAGTCAGGAGCGTGCCTCATAAGGTTTGCCACGATGACTTGATCTCCCCACAAGATAAATTTTAAGCTAACGCCGTCAGCATCTACAAGTGCAATTTGCCTTCTCTGCGCAGTACTAAACTTGAGTTCAGATTCCAGAGGACCTATAGATTCAATCCTGCTCTCAAACCAAGAGGAGAAAACCAATAGAAGTTAAGTCACGTTAATAACCACTCAATCTCTCAAAACATATACTTCATACATCTATTTCTGATGAGGTACTTTACACATCTTTCTACAAATGTACTATGAAACTACAAGAATTGGAATGATACTACTAGACATTGTATCCAAAAGGCTTTTGATCTGAAAGTTTAATCACTGTAATAGTGTTTGCAACTAGGCGTGTGAACGGTAAGTTACTTCTACCAAGACCAGCATTGAGTGACATCACACGCAAGAATAAACCTCTTACCTAGCATACAGAGAGTATGAAGTTCCATTGTTGAAATCACCAAGAGAAACAGATGAGAAAGTATCGGAACAAAGCTGAGCTACTATAAAGATTGCATCTTCTTCTTCGTCCTGCAGTATTTTTGTTGAGAGTCAGGTAAAGACTAAACCCTTCTCTTTCAATTAAAACATCATATGAAGATAGACTGCGATGTGTTAAGAATCCAAACTAACTACATTTCTGAAACTGGTAAAATTAAAAACAATAACCTCATCTAGCAAAATGACAAGATACTCTGTTGGAAGTAACCGTGGAGTGCCACATCCTTCCCTAGCTGTACGAAGGTAGCATCCAGTGATCAAAACCTCTCTGCCTTTCCTAAGTATCCCATTTGGAGTTTCCACCAACTCGTAATACCTAGGCAAGTAAAGTATTACACGCTTATACGAATTAAAACATCGTATAAACAAACAAGCGCTCAAATTCATTTCCAGTACCTGCGATGTAAGTAGAGATCAATGGTGTTGGAGCTCCAAAAATCCCCTAGTGTAAGGATGAATATGTTTGTACCAGGAAGGAGGTCGGCTTTGATAACAACAGCTTCCAGAACACTATTCATGGACAGAAAATTCTTATCGTAAATAGAGTCTATAGTGACAGTATTAGCGAGTCTTCTTCTTCTATGACTCTTATTCAACTGATCGATGAGTTCAGGCTTCTTCTTTGACATTCCTGGTTTGTTTTGCTCATGCCATCCCTACCAAATCAAAACAACAACAACATTTCAGAAAAAGATCAAAACCGAAGTAGGAGAGAGAGTGGCGGCGCACCTGAGAGAGATCGGAGAGGAGAATGGCGGCAGTGACGCCGCTGGAGTAAGCGGTACATGTTTTCAGCACACGCGAGGCGATCCAACCCCAGCCTGGACCACTAGACTCAGTCGTGGCTTCGCTGGGATTCTTCTTGCTCGTCACATCCTTCTCCTCCTCGATTTCGTCTTGTTCCGGAGAAATCACCGCTCTGGCGTAGTCGATGAAGGCTAGAAACGGGTCTTCGATTTCAATTAACGAGTCTCCGTTTGAATGCCCCATCGGAGGAGCTCTCGATTGCCGATTTCAAAACCCTAGATTCGCCGTTACTGAAACCGCCGCCGGGAGAGTCCACTACTTGTGCTTTCCCGGGTAATTCTTTTTAAAATTAGAAATGAAAAGACATCTAGTTTGGTTTAATAAAGCCCATTGGGCTTGACATTGATCAATTATAATCTTATAGCCGAAAAAAGCCCGATCCGCCTATGAATGATGATCATGAAAAAGTTTATGATACTACCCTACCCTACCCGACCCTACCCTACCCTACCCTTAATATTTATTTCAGTTTTCATGTATTTTTGATAGGTTTCATGTTTTGGTTTCTCTGTTATGTCTTGATTTTGGTGTTTCAGAATGGCTTGCCTAGGTGAAGGTTTGCCTCCAGAGCTAGTCCCAGACATGTTCCATACTCCATAGTAAAGCAGGTTGACGAACCTTCAAAGGGTTATCTTAAACAATTTAGTAACCTCGGGCGAAACACCAAATATGGACCTTTTCATAGACATTTTCATTTACCATTTTTTCATAGAATTTTTTTTTCAAAATTGAACCGCAAAAACCTCTTGGTATTTAATTTTTCTTTTTTTTTGAAAAATGGACCCTTATATGAAAATTAGGTTTTGTGAATGAGAAAATTGGGAATGGTGAAGCATACATAATTTGTTTTGTTTTGTCATTGTATTAGGTCTAATTTATTATGGGTCCTTTTGTTATAATTCACCAACTATTTAATAAATTAACATGGTGAAATAAGTTTTTATAACTACAAAAATAACACTAAAAAAATTTTGGACCCATGGACCTAGGGCAAATGCCTAGGTTGCCATAGCCAAGAGCCGGCACTGGATGTTGATAATGCCATAGTACTAGTCACACGTATAAGTTGGCAGGAGAGTTTGTATCATTGTATGTGTAGGCGTGTGAGTCCAACAACGCCGGAGGAGGATAGAGAGTTTTTTTTTGTTCCGGTGAGATAAGTAGAGAAGATTGTAACAGAAAACGTAACAGAAAACGTAACGTAACAAGTTGTATATTGATAGGGCAAAAGACTTGGAAAAAGTCCAGAACATCATGGCCCAATGGTAAGGACGGGCTCCTTCCTGCACCCAGGTTGTGAGTTCGAACCCTGCTGGAGGGAACTAAGTCATGATTTCTGGACACCAACACGGATATGGGCATATGCTTTAGGGCCCATTTGCATACCCGGAGAGAGGGTCTATCCGTGGACTGCACCTCCCCTTGGGGATTAGTCTGGGTCCTTCCATAGGCCCGGGATACCCCCAGGTTAATCCAAAAAAAAGACTTGGAAAAAGAAAAGAGAATTTGAACAGAAAAAAAAAAAGAAAAGAGATATTAGTTTGACTAATCTTTATAAACTGTCACTCGGTAAGTTATTTCAAGCAAATCTCCCGCCGCGAACTCATGTATATTTTCAAAGAAAACCCTTGTCGGCTAAAGACGTTATGATATGTGGATGATAACTTGACTTTCTTCTTTTTGAACTACGAATATAACGTCATTATTTTACAGGTCCACAAAGCTAACTACTCATTCTTGTTAAAATAATAAATTGAAAATTGAAAAAAGAACCATAAATCCCAATATTTAAGTAGTATATTGAAATGTAAATATCTATCTTATTAAAACAGAAACATTACAACTTCTTCTAGGTGGATTTTTAAATTGGACATCACATTATTATTCATACCTTAACCTTTCATTTAAATATTTCCTTAAATAACTATATATCAACCAACTATGTGACATCTTACACTCGATGTATAATAATTTAACTCTATTGACACTATACATTATATTATACTTCTATTCATAAACAAAAAAAAAATCCATTCTTTTTATTATTATACATCGAATGAGAGTACAAATTTAAAATTTGTTCGTAAACAACTATAATTTTTATACATTATATTATACATATGTTCGTAAACAACTATAATTTTTGCATACATTATACATTATATCATACTTCTGAACATTATATTATACATTTGTTCGTAAACAACTATATTTTTTTATACATTATATTATATTTGTGGACATTGTATTATACATCTATTCGTAAACAGCTATAAATTTTTTGCATTATATTATACATCCTCTTTAGTCGACTGGAAGTCATTAACAAGTCATTAGCCAGTTATTGATTAATATTTAGATTTTAAATTGCTGGATATAGATATCAGAATATATATATTTCTTGATACTCAAATAATATAAGTATAACATAGAACATTCTATAATTTAAAGGACGGATTTGCCTTAGATATGCAATAACTAGAATATATTTCCGTATCTATATAGCAAAGAAAAGGACAATAAGATATAACATCTTTCATTTTTTCCTGTACAATTGTTGTTACGGCTTATTAATTACATATCAAAACATGGATATTTACAATAAAATTTTACTTTATGGGCCATAATATTTATATTGTGAATAAGTATAAAACAGAAACATTGTAAGCATTTAACTTTATAAAAAAACACATTAGTCATTTTCTTATTGAACTTTTTGCATATATATTCAAAATACTATTTTATTAATAAAAACAAATTGAAACTATTTTTTTGGATTAGTACAGTTTCGTTTAAATTATTTAACCAAATATAAAACATTTATATATCAGCACGGTTAATCTTTGTTGGTTTTTTGCATAAATATTTTTATTTGTCTATTGTATAAATTATAACTATTTTATTAATATCCTAAGAAAGACTTCAGTTATGTTAGTCTAAATTTTATTGGTTAATATTTAGATTATTGTTTTCACCTTTACATCTATACTACGAAGCAGAGAAACTCACAATTATATTAAACTACACAGTATTGAATTGGACATACTCAAAATTATTTAAAACTACACAATATAAAATTAGAAAAACTCCAAATTATATTAACTACTATAGAATATGGATTATATGTTAAAACAAAAATGGAATCCGCGCGGTCGCGCGGGTCATGATCTAGTTAAATCTTTAAAGCAAAATATATTACATTTGTTTTCATACACATATAAGTCATCTAAGGGCTGCGTAAGTGACATATTCCAGTTAAGGATATTGACTTAATTACTTATTATAGTACTGGTTAGTAAAGTGATTAATAATGAAAATGATAGTGGGGATTCTACATTTAATGTGTCTACCAAATCCAAAGTAGTTGAGAAGCTATATAATGTAAAAGAGACGTATGATGTTCTTGAAAATTAATTGCATCATCACCTTCCCCCCGCTGTCTATAGTTTTATTTCGAACTAGTTGTAATATGTTTTGAATTTTCTCCGCACGTTGTCTATGTAAGCTGTAATGCTGTATACAATATTGAAACAGTAAACCAGGAGAACATGGAAATAAGTAAAGGATGACATGCTTTATGATAGGAATAGGAGATATAAAAAGAGGCACTTGGGTGTCACTCATTAATTGATTCGTTGAAGAAAATGAACATGAGCGACTGGGACATGGTAACATGCGGAGAAACGCGGTGCAGGAAAGATGTTGAAGGCCTTTCTCAACCATATCTCATAAATGCTCCTCTACCTACTATATAGTATATATAAGATATAGTGCTAGTTCAAGTGAGCTATAACAATTGTATACTGATCATTAAACAAGATACTAGAAATATATCAAAGATATGGGGAAAGTATCTTTTGGGTTTTTGGGTTTGATGCTTGTAGTCCTGGTGCTTGGGGTTGTGGAATGTAGGAGATTTGAGAAGGAGACGTTGGGAGGCGGTGGACTTGGCTTTGGTTTTGGTGGCGGTAAAGGTTTTGGAGGAGGAATTGGTGGTGGTGGAGGTGCCGGTGGAGGTTTTGGTGGTGGTGGAGGTGCCGGTGGCGGGTTAGGAGGTGGCATTGGTGGAGGCCACGGTGGAGGTGTTGGTGGTGGTGCTGGAGGTGGTGCGGGTGGAGGATTAGGTGGTGGCGGAGGGCTTGGAGGAGGCCACGGTGGAGGTATTGGTGGAGGTGCCGGTGCTGGTGTAGGAGGCGGTTCCGGTGGAGGACTAGGAGGAGGTCACGGTGGAGGTATTGGCGGTGGTGCTGGTGGAGGACTAGGAGGAGGCCAGGGTGGAGGTATAGGTGGTGGTGCCGGTGGAGGAGGTGGTTCAGGAGGCGGTGCTGGTGTAGGACTAGGAGGAGGCCACGGTGGAGGTATTGGCGGTGGTGCCGGAGGAGGTGCTGGAGGTGGTGCAGGAGCCGGTGGAGGTATTGGGGGTGGTGCTGGTGGAGGACTAGGAGGAGGCCACGGTGGAGGTATTGGCGGTGGTGCAGGAGGAGGTGCTGGTGGAGGACTAGGAGGAGGCCACGGTGGAGGTATTGGCGGTGGTGCAGGAGGAGGTGCTGGTGGAGGACTAGGAGGAGGCAACGGTGGAGGTATTGGCGGTGGTGCTGGTGGTGGTCTAGGAGGTGGTGTTGGAGGAGGACACGGTGGAGGTCTCGGGGGTGGTGCAGGTGGTGGTAGCGGTGGAGGATTAGGCGGTGGTGCTGGAGGAGGTGCCGGAGGAGGATTCGGAGGAGGCGCTGGTGGAGGAGCTGGCGGAGGATTCGGTGGTGGTGCAGGTGGGGGTCACGGTGGAGGTTTCGGCGGGGGATTTGGTGGAGGATCAGGCGGAGGATTCGGTGGTGGTGCAGGTGGGGGAGCCGGAGGAGGATTCGGCGGCGGTGGTGGAGAAGGTGGTGGATTTGGCGGTGGACTTTAAATATTCATACAACATCTCTTCTTAGCTTGAACTAAGCTAGGGCTAATTACTTATGTGCCAAGTCACATGAGAAGCAAGCATATTATATTTTCTTTGTGATTTATTATATGTATGATTCATACTTACAAAGCTATACCCTATTCACAAGTCATGATTGTTTTCGTTTGCATGTTAATTCAATTAATTATCCGGGAAAAAATTTAAATTGGAAGAAATGATTTTAACTGAAGTGTCCAGTCACTCTTAAATCGTTGAAGACTAGAACAAAAAAAAAAGAAACAGAAACTATTTTGTATAGTAACTTGTGAAGAAAAAATGGCATTCTTCTGTCTTCATATGTTTTTTTTTCCTAAGCATACGGAAACGCGAGAACTAAGACTTTTGCTGAAGCCAAACAAGGAGCCAAGAAGTTTCATCAATAAAATCAATGGACAAGAAAGACTCAAATTCTTGTTTGGTAAGTTCATAGCCGAATCTGATCTACGTTGTCTATCATCACCTGGTCCATGACACTTATTACTCCGCATGGTATAGATTCCTGATCAAAAGTCTCAGGAATATTAGTATAAACACGAATAATAATTACCTTGCCAATTACGTGAAAAATAATAGTTAAAGACTAACTCGGTCGAGCCGTCGTAGTTCTAGTTAGTCCAACCGTTAGGGACAACGGTCTTGGACAAGTAAGTCTTGGCAAAGAGGACTCGAGAATACGGTCCTTTGGCTCGGCCTAAGTAAACCTTATCGATTCCATACACTTTGCCTCTTATGAATACATAACCCGTGTTTCCCTCTGCGTTTTCTCTGTGGTGTGCTGTGATTGACCCTTATGGTTTCACTCTCTTATCCGATACCACAAAGATCTCACAATTCTGTAACAAGTTTATAGAAAATTTAAAAATGTGGTTGTTATTGGCGGTCTATGTTAGTGTGAAAACTTACGTTGAAATGGAAGTTGCACGACCAAAGATGATTCATCTTAGATGAAGTTGATGGAGCCTTGGATGTAACACTCATGGTAGTAATGTTTACCTTTGTTATCAAACAAAGTGTTGTGCAAGCTAAAGAACGCACAATGGTAAAACGCTACTTTATCGGCAGCCACAAACGCTGTCACCGATTGGTTATTAGACGTGAACACCATTCCCACTGGTGCATCATTCTATATATTCATCACACCATTTCATTAACACTGCAATGTCATTTACGTAATAATAAAAATATAAAAACTCCAAATCTACAATTGTGTTATATACATACCCTGATGCTTATAACAAAATCAACGAAGTGATTAGCTTCGACTTTGACAGTGGCTGAAGCAACAATATCGACCGAACTTTGCGATGATTCGGTGACCGTTTTTCCTTTACCGTTATCTCTCATAAATATGAACGGCTTGTTCTCCGGAATGTGCATGATAGAACTTAGATATATTTCTATCAAGAACAGAGGTTACAAGGAAGCTATCTTGAATCTCTAGGAGAAACAAGCCCAAGCCACAAGGCTCCAACTAACCAACTAACTCTCAATAACAATCCTCTCTTATTTATACTCTTCTCTTAACTGCCTTGCCTTCTCTTCTTCTTATTGTGCAGTTACCAGCTCTTTTCCACGTGCCTGGTATCGTATCAGTGCACTCTCTCCCTTTTTTCCTCCAAAATATAAAATGATCATCAAATTCCAGAATGTTACGTAAATACAGTGCCCGCTCAACTATAAGTGTGAGCAGTGCGACCGCCCGGGCCACCATAGTATTAAAGTCTTAACTTTTTTTCAGAAAAAAAATATTTCAAAGAAAAAAACCAAAATTTAGACATGTATTTCAAAAAATATATATTTTATACATTTTCATATCCAAATTTAATAACTCTTAGATAACATAATTTTTTTTGAAAAATGCTAAAATTGTATTTTTAATTGTTAAAAGGTCGAAAAACTTTTTTTTACCAATAGCCTTTATAAACCATGAGTCAGCCCTGCATAAATCCATGCAACACAATATATAAACAAGTTGCTACATACAATCAGTGCTGGTCCGGACTCGTCTTACGCCTAAAGCAGACAAAAAATACTGCCCTTGAATCATAAATATATTTTTACTATATTTAAACATGTAACCAAAATAGTATCTAATATTGTTAAAATTTAGTTTTTTCTTAAAAACATCAAAATATTCTCACCTTATATTTTTCTCTTTATATTTATAGTCAAACTTCCTTCTGCCTTTGCACTCGAGGGCCAATCTCCGTCCGGCCAGTCTCACTTGGCTAATTCTTAATTCTAGCTACTGATTGTTTTAATAAATTTTAATATATATAATTTATAAAATAGAGCTAAACATATTACAAAATCACTTTAACACCAATTTTACTTTGTTAAATTTTAATGATTTTCATAGTCTTATAGAATATTAGAACACAATGGTAATTTATATTTGTTTTAATTTCAATAGTTTCTAAGAAATTACAAAAACTTACAAAGATGAAGAAAATAAAAAGATCAAATAGGAGATGCATCTTTTTTTTTTACGCTGGATTAATTCATAAGAGTAAAGAATATTACAAAATCCCCAAAAACAACATGCACACCTCCACACAGAGGATTGGGGAAAATAAAAAAGAGGCAATAAGAAGGTAAAAACACCAGTAAGTGCTGCAGAGAGTTCACCTGTAAATCAAGTAGGGAAAAAGTAGAGGCTGCAAGACAGCAGGAGGCCAAAGTCAGTTGAAATCGAGCTACTCTTGAGAGTTCAATTCCTCCTCTCGTAATAAGGAGCTCAGCCAACTAGGACCACCTTCAGCCGCGTAAGATTGATAGCGATGATCTCTTGTCACACTCCGAACAATGTGATTGGCGATCTTGTTCCTGTTCTCCACTACATGCTCCAAGCTTACACCATCAGATTCGTTCAACAAGACAGTGATGGTATCAATCAGTTTTTCAACAAGACAGTGATGGTTTCATTCAGATTTTTATATAATAGGAGATGCATCTATTCCTACTAAAATCAATCAATGAAAGATGGAATAAAATTTGTTATAATCCAAATTAATAGGAATGCAGGTTGGCATAAAAGTGAACAAACCACTAGACTAAACTAAGCTTTCCAGAAACTGGCGCTCCCTAAATATCTTATATTCTGTGACGCCTAAAACTTTTGTTTTATGGGCTTTAGTCTAGGACTGGTCATGCGTACAATATTACTATATTTTGTGTAGAATGCATGATACGCATATGAAAGAAGTCATATGACATTATTACTAAAAAATAATAATAATAATATATATAATATCAGTAAAAATAAATAATAAGTAAAATATACAATATAATAAATAAAAAATTTACATTAAAATCTATCATAATATTATTATTTGATATAAAGTAAGAAATTATAGAATAAATAAATATACAGTATATGAAAAACTGATTTATATAAATTTTATTGTAATGAAAATTTATCTAAAATATGATTTTCTGTTTTTACTATTTTTGTGTGTTTATAAAGTTGTACCCTTTGAAAATTCTTAGCTATTTATTTTTTTGCAATTATGTACATATATATTATGTTTTTAAACATTTGTCAATTGTTCATATATCATAAATCATAAATCTAAATATTTTATATATGTTTGATTTATATAAACTGTTAATACACTGTTGTAAATAATTTTATCATTTATTTTACCTATCTTTTTATCCGAATGTAACCTAATTAAATTGTATGCATAATATTTAAGTTTGATTGGTATTTAAAAAAGTTTACAATTAATAAATGAGTGACTTTCGTGATAGTTTATTATTTGGATTTGAAATTTAATCACGTAAATATTTTAATGAAGTTTAGTTTATTTTCACAACATTTATTAGATGATATACAAATTCAAATAAATATATGATTTTTAACTAATAATATCTATACTATCATTTACGAGATGATTTTTTCGCGATCGAGTTCTCATGTTAAAAATTTAAGTGGTTAATATGATATACCATTAATGAATAAGATATATAAATTACCTACAAAATTAAAAAAAATAATTTTTAATTAGATAAGTGAATTAAATTAATAATAATAAGAATTTATAATACATAATAATTTCAAATAAAACATAAGGAATTTATCATTATAGTCTTTAACTATATATATTTATAAACCCGCATGTGCGGCTGAAACACCTAATAACATTTTATTGATATAATAAGCAATGCATTATACAACTATACAAGTTTCACTATTTTAAAATATAGTAGTTAGATCAATATAATACTTTAGATTCTCTATAACTGATCAAATTTTAATTTTTGTATGAAAATATAATTTATGATAAAATAAATAATTTTATTTTAAAGTTTTGCATGAAATTTTTTAAGATCTTTTAACATTTTTATATATTTTTGATCATTGTTTTCGTAGTTGCTAGTCTCTACAAAATTTAGTAGATCTTAGATAATATATTCATTGTAATCTTGAGATTTTATTTTCCTAATGTTAGAAGTTTTGTAAATTTTATTTTTCTGTTGTCTTCTACTGATTTATTATTGACCTTTAATAATATTTAAATTATTTTGTGCGCTTTTTAACCTTTTTATTTTTCCTTTTTTTGAACTCTACCTCTTTATTTTCCATCTGTCTTATAAAAATTTTCTCTAAATATATTTTAATAGAACTTATCAGATATCTTATTTTATATGTTATATGAAATACATAATTTTCATAGGTGAATGGGACTAGCAATTTATGAGAATTCATTGTGTAATTTGATTTAATGACCATAGCTTTAAACAATCTTGTAGACTATCCATAGGTGCCTAATTAATTAGTTTCTATAAAGCTTGACTGTAATTAACTAAAATAGTTTGTGTCAAAGACATAAAAGTTTTATAAGTAAATAAATTCTTGACCAATATACAATTCATATATAAATTGTTTTTAATAATTCATGTTTTACACAAGTGACTTGTTGTCAACATTTTATTTTATATATATATATAATATATATATATATACATATATTTTGTAAATTTGTTGAAAGCCAAAGAATGAAGTGACTCTATAGAAAGAAACAAACTGAAATAGTCAATATTTTAGATATCTTTTTAAACTTAGGTAACCTCTATAGTTTAGATGATTGTTATAGTCTATACCAGTATTTTTGGAGAAGAAATCTAGACTAAATTTATGTTAATTATCTTCTAATCTTAGCAACATTAATTTTATATTTTATTTTGATATAATTATTGCATGAAAACTTTGGAAAAGGACACTTGTCTTATTGTAGTTGTTTAAATAAAATAATTCATTATCAAATAATCCCAATTAAAATTGAAATAATCATTTATGTGTTATTAATATTATTTTAATTTTTTCTTGTAAATCATAAAATAAAATTACCAACAAGATCTACATTATGTATAGGTTAAAACCAAATATTAATATTACAAATTGATACAATTGAATTAAATTAAGTACTAAAAATGAAATACAAGAGATGAGATAGTTAAGAAGTATATCACCATTGGAGTTAGAAAAATAGATCAGTTTCTTAATGTATTTTTTACTTGAATTAACACTATTATATTAGTGAGATACTTAGTGAATATATCACCATTTAGCCTGCTCTTACCAAAACGGCTAGAATGCTCATAAATAATATATATAAGAACATATAAACTTTAGAAATATTAAAAGAAATCTAACAAAGAGAAACAAAAGCAAAAATGGATTCTCTAATACAACTTACCTTCATGATGACTATGTTCATAAGTGCAACTATATCTCAAGCCCAGAGAACGACGACCGTGGTGATACATAATGATCTTGAAGGTGGTTTATGGCTAGGATACCATTGTAAATCGGGGGATGATGATCTTGGATACAAGAGTTTGGCACCAGGTGGATCAGGATCCTTTAACTTTAAACCTGATATATTTGGTCGTACGTTATTTTTTTGTAGCTTTAGTTGGAATAATGAGTCGCATTCTTTTGATATCTATGTACAAAAGAGAGACAGAGAATTTGAAAAGTTTGGATGCACACAATGCGAATGGAGGATAAGCAAAAAGGGACCATGCAAACTTAACAAAATCAATAAAATGTTTGATGTTTGTTCTCCCTGGGATTCTTAACAAACCCATGTAATATCACTATGTATAACTCTTACTACAGGATAATAATAATAATAATGATAATAATAATAATAATAATAATAAAAATACATCTTTCAACTAATTTCATAAAATCAATACTATTAAAACAGAAGCAATATTTATCTACTTACAAGTAGTCTAGGTTGTTTCATTCAATCAAATATTAACTTTAATATATTTTCCCTATATAATCGGCTACAGTATTGTCTACTAATAAAAATACCATTTTATTAAGTCTATACTATCAACGTAAAAAAAGTTTTGTTTTCAAATGGTAAATCTCAACAATATCGTTTTCTGCAACTACTACTTCGCACTTATAATAATTATGAGATTTTATGTAATTCTCAACATAATTTTATGTTTTTATTGTAACAGACAACTAGATAAGAACCCGCGCTGTGCGCGGATATTGTTTGTAAAATACTAATATTATCTTAATTATATTATAAAGTTTCGAATTTATTGTTTTTTTGTGTTATATAATAGGTGGAAATAGTAAATATTTTTTGACATCTATATAATATATTATCTTTATAAGTACACAATTTATTTGTACTATAACATATGTTGTACTTGGTGTTAGTTTGTAATATATAATGTTTCATATGTAGTAGGGGTTTGCTTTAAGTTACTCATTCGGGTTTGGTTCCAGTCTACTCAGGTTTAAAGGGTTCAAGATTGAAATTTGAGCTCTATTCGGATATTTAAAATTTCTGATGCGGATTTGGTTTGGATCTTTGTAGGTACGGTTCGGCTCAGATGACCTATATAAATTATTTTATATAATTTACCAAAATCTTTAAAAATAATATATTACATATAAATTCAAATAATGTATTCTGAAATACCTAAATTTAACATATAAATTAGTTTGGCTCGTATATTTGGATATAAAATCAATAGATTTTTTTCATCATATAAAATTAATAGATATTTCAAGTATTTTAGTTTTTTGAATATTTTGTGGCTATTTTAGACATTTACTCTTGATTATCTGTATAAACTTTCAAATATTTGTGACAATTCCAAAATATCTTATATTTTAGATTTTTAATATATTAAGCCTAAAAATATATATTTAAGTATATAAATATATTTTGGATACATTGGGATACGCAAAATACTTTGGTTCAGGTTGGTTTCCGTTTCAGTTTTTAATACCAAAATTTTGACCCCATTCGGATATTTAACAAATTTGTGTTCGGATTCAGTACTATTTTTTAAAAAGGTTCTTCGAATTTAGGGTTTTTTCTCAGCCCTAATATGTAGTAATTTAGTGGTATGATTTAGAGATTACTTGTGATATTATTTTTCTTAAATCAAAGAGGTGATTTTGTTAAAATTTTATTTTAAAAATTAAAAAGAATTAAGTTGTTAGAGGTTATTTTGTTTGCACGACACGTTAGCTAAGATTAGATTTATCATGTACTTGTCTATGGTGCTGAATGATGATTTTATAATGTCTCCCCAAGTCTTTTTTTGTCAACATCTCTCCAAGTCTGCAAGATAACTATATAACATCTTAAGTCCTCAATTTTTTTTTCTTTTTTTGTGTTCATAGTTAGAATTTTTAGTTTGTTGTAATGTTTTGTATGGTTAAAGATGAACACAATATGAGACAATTTGAATTTTTTTCTGTGGGCAGGTAGTGATCTGATAAGAAGCAGAAACGATATGTCTATAAACATGATCGTCAGTTAGTGTTATTGTATTATTCTTCTATACTAACATGATGTCCAAAGTCCAGTTAGAGTTATTATTATTTTTGTATATAATGCTTGGAATAGTTATTGTATTACTCCTTCCGTTTCATAATACTTGATGTTTTAACATAGTGCACAAAGATTAAGAAAATTGTATTTTTAAATAAAAAATATTTTAAATATATAATTTTAAAATCAATTAACCAATAATAAAAAAGACTGTGAAATCTAATT
>NW_026616545.1:0-23912 GCF_000801105.2 Raphanus sativus | reverse complement strand
ACTGATTACTGGTTTCCAAATAAAGCTTCTTAGATCGTGGTTCATCTGGTTTGATAAGAATCATGAAGAATATTGCCAATATGTCTGAACAGGCAAATCTAGAATCATCTGGATAGAAAGTGGGATATCTTCTTACTGCACAACTCCTATGAGACTTATTCAACTTCCTGGTTATTCTCCACTGATTAGTGGTTCCAATAAAGCTTCTTAGATCGTGGTTCATCCTGGTTTGATAAGAATCATGAAGATATTGCCATATGTCCGAACAGGCTAATCTGGAATCATCCTGGATAGAAAGTGGGATATCTTCTTACTCACAACTCCTATGAGATTTATTCAACTTCCTGGTTATTCTCCACTGATTAGTGGTTCCAAATAAAGCTTCTTAGATCGTGGTTCATCCTGGTTTGATAAGAATCATGAAGATATTGCCATATGTCCGAACAGGCTAATCTGGAATCATCTGGATAGAAAGTGGGATATCTTCTTACTCACAACTCCTATGAGATTTATTCAACTTCCCTGGTTATTCTCCACTGATTAGTGGTTCCAAATAAAGCTTCTTAGATCGTGGTTCATCCTGGTTTGATAAGAATCATGAAGATATTGCCATATGTCCGAACAGGCTAATCTGGAATCATCTGGATAGAAAGTGGGATATCTTCTTACTTCACAACTCCTATGAGATTTATTCAACTTCCTGGTTATTCTCCACTGATTAGTGGTTCCAAATAAAGCTTCTTAGATCGTGGTTCATCCTGGTTTGATAAGAATCATGAAGATATTGCCATATGTCCGAACAGGCTAATCTGGAATCATCTGGATAGAAAGTGGGGATTCTTCTTACTCACAACTCCTATGAGAATTTATTCAACTTCCTGGTTATTCTCCACTGATTAGTGGTTCCAAATAAAGCTTCTTAGATCGTGGTTCATCCTGGTTTGATAAGAATCATGAAGATATTGCCATATGTCCGAACAGGCTAATCTGGAATCATCTGGATAGAAAGTGGGATATTTCTTACTCACAACTCCTATGAGATTTATTCAACTTCCTGGTTATTCTCCACTGATTAGTGGTTCCAAATAAAGCTTCTTAGATCGTGGTTCATCCTGGTTTGATAAGAATCATGAAGATATGCCATATGTGCCGAACAGGCTAATCTGGAATCATCTGGATAGAAAGTGGGATATCTTCTTGCTCACAACTCCTATGAGATTTATTCAACTTCCTGGTTATTCTCCACTGATTAGTGGTTCCAAATAAAGCTTCTTAGATCGTGGTTCATCCTGGTTTGATAAGAATCATGAAGATATGCCATATGTCCCGAACAGGCAATCTGGATAGAAAGTGGGATATCTTCTTACTCACAACTCCTATGAGATTTATTCAACTTCCTGGTTATTCTCCACTGATTAGTGGTTCCAAATAAAGCTTCTTAGATCGTGGTTCATCCTGGTTTGATAAGAATCATGAAGATATTGCCATATGTCCGAACAGGCCTAATCTGGAATCATCTGGAGAAAGTGGGATATCTTCTTACTCACAACTCCTATGAGATTTATTCAACTTCCTGGTTATTCTCCACTGATTAGTGGTTCCAAAATAAAGCTTCTTAGATCGTGGTTCAATCCTGGTTTGATAAGAATCATGAAGATAATTGGCATATGTCCGAACAGGCTAATCTGGAATCATCTGGATAGAAAGTGGGATATCTTCTTACTCACAACACCTTATGAGATTTATTCAACTTCCTGGTTATTCTCCACTGATTAGTGGTTCCAAATAAAGCTTCTTAGATCGTGGTTCATCCTGGTTTGATAAGAATCATGAAGATATTGCCATATGTCCGAACAGGCTAATCTGGAATCATCTGGATAGAAAGTGGGATATCTTCTTACTCACAACTCCTATGAGATTTATTCAACTTCCTGGTTATTCTCCACTGATTAGTGGTTCCAAATAAAGCTTCTTAGATCGTGGTTCATCCTGGTTTGATAAGAATCATGAAGATATTGCCATATGTCCGAACAGGCCAATCTGGAATCATCTGGATAGAAAGTGGGATATCTTTCTTACTCACAACTCCTATGAGATTTATTCAACTTCCTGGTTATTCTCCACTGATTAGTGGTTCCAAATAAAGCTTCTTAGATCGTGGTTCATCCTGGTTTGATAAGAATCATGAAGATATTGCCATATGTCCGAACAGGCTAATCTGGAATCATCTGGATAGAAAGTGGGATATCTTCTTACTCACAACTCCTATGAGATTTATTCAACTTCCTGGTTATTCTCCACTGATTAGTGGTTCCAAATAAAGCTTCTTAGATCGTGGTTCATCCTGGTTTTGATAAGAATCATGAAGATATTGGCATATGTCCGAACAGGCTAATCTGGAATCATCTGGATAGAAAGTGGGATATCTTCTTACTCACAACTCCTATGAGATTTATTCAACTTCCTGGTTATTCTCCACTGATTAGTGGTTCCAAATAAAGCTTCTTAGATCGTGGTTCATCCTGGTTTGATAAGAATCATGAAGATATTGCCATATGTCCGAACAGGCTAATCTGGAATCATCTGGATAGAAAGTGGGATATCTTCTTACTCACAACTCCTATGAGATTTATTCAACTTCCTGGTTATTCTCCACTGATTAGTGGTTCCAAATAAAGCTTCTTAGATCGTGGTTCATCCTGGTTTGATAAGAATCATGAAGATATTGCATATGTCCGAACAGGCTAATCTGGAATCATCTGGATAGAAAGTGGGATATCTTCTTACTCACAACTCCTATGAGATTTATTCAACTTCCTGGTTATTCTCCACTGATTAGTGGTTCCAAATAAAGCTTCTTTAGATCGTGGTTCATCCTGGTTTGATAAGAATCATGAAGATATTGCCATATGTCCGAACAGGCTAATCTGGAATCATCTGGATAGAAAGTGGGATATCTTCTTACTCACAACTCCTATGAGATTTATTCAACTTCCTGGTTATTCTCCCACTGATTAGTGGTTCCAAATAAAGCTTTTTGATCGTGGTTCATCCTGGTTTGATAAGAATCATGAAGATATTGCCATATGTCCGAACAGGCTAATCTGGAATCATCTGGATAGAAAGTGGGATATCTTCTACTCACACACTCCTATGAGATTTATTCAACTTCCTGGTTATTCTCCACTGATTAGTGATTTTAAATAAAGCTTCTTAGATCGTGGTTCATCCTGGTTTGATAAGAATCATGAAGATATTGCCATATGTCCGAACAGGCCAATCTGGAATCATCTGGATAGAAAGTGGGATATCTTCTTACTCACAACTCCTATGAGATTTATTCAACTTCCTGGTTATTCTCCACTGATTAGTGGTTCCAAATAAAGCTTCTTAGATCGTGGTTCATCCTGGTTTGATAAGAATCATGAAGATATTGCCATATGTCCGAACAGGCTAATCTGGAATCATCTGATAGAAAGTGGGAATATCTTCTTACTCACAACTCCTATGAGATTTATTCAACTTCCTGGTTATTCTCCACTGATTAGTGGTTCCAAATAAAGCTTCTTAGATCGTGGTTCATCCTGGTTTGATAAGAATCATGAAGATATTGCCATATGTCCGAACAGGCCAATCTGGAATCATCTGGATAGAAAGTGGGATATCTTCTTACTCACAACTCCTATGAGATTTATTCAACTTCCTGGTTATTCTCCACTGATTAGTGGTTCCAATCAAGCTTCTTAGATCGTGGTTCATCCTGGTTTGATAAGAATCATGAAGATATTGCCATATGTCCGAACAGGCTAATCTGGAATCATCTGGATAGAAAGTGGGATATCTTCTACTCAAAAACTCCTATGAGATTTATTCAACTTCCTGGTTATTCTCCACTGATTAGTGGTTCCAAATAAAGCTTCTTAGATCGTGGTTCATCCTGGTTTGATAAGAATCATGAAGATATTGCCATATGTCCGAACAGGCCAATCTGGAATCATCTGGATAGAAAGTGGGATATCTTCTTACTCACAACTCCTATGAGATTTATTCAACTTCCTGGTTATTCTCCACTGATTAGTGGTTCCAAATAAAGCTTCTTAGATCGTGGTTCATCCTGGTTTTGATAAGAATCATGAAGATATTGCCATATGTCCGAACAGGCCAATCTGGAATCATCTGGATAGAAAGTGGGATATCTTCTTGCTCACAACTCCTATGAGATTTATTCAACTTCCTGGTTATTCTCCACTGATTAGTGGTTCCAAATAAAGCTTCTTAGATCGTGGTTCATCCTGGTTTGATAAGAATCATGAAGATAATGGCATATGTCCGAACAGGCAAATCTAGAATCATCTGGATAGAAGGTGGGATATCTTCTTGCTCACAACACTTATGAGATTTATTCAACTTCCTGGTTATTCTCCACTGATTATTGGTTCCAAATAAAGCTTCTTAGATCGTGGTTCATCCTGGTTTGATAAGAATCATGAAGATATTGCCATATGTCCGAACAGGCTAATCTGGAATCATCTGGATAGAAAGTGGGATATCTTCTTACTCACAACTCCTATGAGATTTATTCAACTTCCTGGTTATTCTCCACTGATTAGTGGTTCCAAATAAAGCTTCTTAGATCGTGGTTCATCCTGGTTTGATAAGAATCATGAAGATATTGCCATATGTCCGAACAGGCTAATCTGGAATCATCTGGATAGAAAGTGGGATATCTTCTTACTCACAACTCCTATGAGATTTATTCAACTTCCTGGTTATTCTCCACTGATTAGTGGTTCCAAATAAAGCTTCTTAGATCGTGGTTCATCCTGGTTTGATAAGAATCATGAAGATATTGCCATATGTCCGAACAGGCTAATCTGGAATCATCTGGATAGAAAGTGGGATATCTTCTTACTCACAACTCCTATGAGATTTATTCAACTTCCTGGTTATTCTCCACTGATTAGTGGTTCCAAATAAAGCTTCTTAGATCGTGGTTCATCCTGGTTGGATAAGAATCATGAAGATATTGCCATATGTCCGAACAGGCAATATGGAATCATCTGGATAGAAAGTGGGATATCTTCTTACTCACAACTCCTATGAGATTTATTCAACTTCCTGGTTATTCTCCACTTATTAGTGGTTCCAAATAAAGCTTCTTAGATCGTGGTTCATCCTGGTTTGATAAGAATCATGAAGATATTGCCATATGTCCAAACAGGCTAATCTGGAATCATCTGGATAGAAAGTGGGATATCTTCTTACTCAAAACTCCTATGAGATTTATTCAACTTCCTGGTTATTCTCCACTGATTAGTGGTTCCAAATAAAGCTTCTTAGATCGTGGTTCATCCTGGTTTGATAAGAATCATGAAGATATTGCCATATGTCCGAACAGGCTAATCTGGAATCATCTGGATAGAAAGTGGGATATCTTCTTACTCACAACTCCTATGAGATTTATTCAACTTCCTGGTTATTCTCCACTGATTAGTGGTTCCAAATAAAGCTTCTTAGATCGTGGTTCATCCTGGTTTGATAAGAATCATGAAGATATTGCCATATGTCCGAACAGGCTAATCTGGATAGAAAGTGGGATATCTTCTTACTCACAACTCCTATGAGATTTATTCAACTTCCTGGTTATTCTCCACTGATTAGTGGTTCCAAATAAAGCTTCTTAGATCGTGGTTCATCCTGGTTTGATAAGAATCATGAAGATATTGCCATATGTCCGAACAGGCTAATCTGGAATCATCTGGATAGAAAGTGGGATATCTTCTTACTCACAACTCCTATGAGATTTATTCAACTTCCTGGTTATTCTCCACTGATTAGTGGTTCCAAATAAAGCTTCTTAGATCGTGGTTCATCCTGGTTTGATAAGAATCATGAAGATATTGGCCATATGTCCGAACAGGCTAATCTGGAATCATCTGGATAGAAAGTGGGATATCTTCTTACTCACAACTCCTATGAGATTTATTCAACTTCCTGGTTATTCTCCACTGATTAGTGGTTCCAAATAAAGCTTCTTAGATCGTGGTTCATCCTGGTTTGATAAGAATCATGAAGATATTGCCATATGTCCGAACAGGCTAATCTGGAATCATCTGGATAGAAAGTGGGATATCTTCTTACTCACAACTCCTATGAGATTTATTCAACTTCCTGGTTATTCTCCACTGATTAGTGGTTCCAAATAAAGCTTCTTAGATCGTGGTTCATCCTGGTTTGATAAGAATCATGAAGATATTGCCATATGTCCGAACAGGCCAATCTGGAATCATCTGGATAGAAAGTGGGATATCTTCTTACTCACAACTCCTATGAGATTTATTCAACTTCCTGGTTATTCTCCACTGATTAGTGGTTCCAAATAAAGCTTCTTAGATCGTGGTTCATCCTGGTTTGATAAGAATCATGAAGATATTGCCATATGTCCGAACAGGCCAATCTGAAATCATCTGGATAGAAAGTGGGATATCTTCTTGCTCACAACTCCTATGAGATTTATTCAACTTCCTGGTTATTCTCCACTGATTAGTGGTTCCAAATAAAGCTTCTTAGATCGTGGTTCATCCTGGTTTGATAAGAATCATGAAGATAATGGCATATGTCCGAACAGGCTAATCTGGAATCATCTGGATAGAAAGTGGGATATCTTCTTGCTCACAACACTTATGAGATTTATTCAACTTCCTGGTTATTCTCCACTGATTAGTGGTTCCAAATAAAGCTTCTTAGATCGTGGTTCATCCTGGTTTGATAAGAATCATGAAGATATTGCCATATGTCCGAACAGGCTAATCTGGAATCATCTGGATAGAAAGTGGGATATCTTCTTACTCACAACTCCTATGAGATTTATTCAACTTCCTGGTTATTCTCCACTGATTAGTGGTTCCAAATAAAGCTTCTTAGATCGTGGTTCATCCTGGTTTGATAAGAATCATGAAGATATTGCCATATGTCCGAACAGGCTAATCTGGAATCATCTGGATAGAAAGTGGGATATCTTCTTACTCACAACTCCTATGAGACTTATTTCAACTTCCTGGTTATTCTCCACTGATTAGTGGTTCCAAATAAAGCTTCTTAGATCGTGTTTCATCCTGGTTTGATAAGAATCATGAAGATATTGCCATATGTCCGAACAGGCTAATCTGGAATCATCTGGATAGAAAGTGGGATATCTTCTTACTCACAACTCCTATGAGATTTATTCAACTTCCTGGTTATTCTCCACTGATTAGTGGTTCCAAATAAAGCTTTTTAGATCGTGGTTCATCCTGGTTTGATAAGAATCATGAAGATATTGCCATATGTCCGAACAGGCTAATCTGGAATCATCTGGATAGAAAGTGGGATATCTTCTTACTCACAACTCCTATGAGATTTATTCAACTTGCTGGTTATTCTCCACTGATTAGTGGTTCCAAATAAAGCTTCTTAGATCGTGGTTCATCCTGGTTTGATAAGAATCATGAAGATATTGCCATATGTCCGAACAGGCTAATCTGGAATCATCTGGATAGAAAGTGGGATATTATCTTACTCAAAACTCCTATGAGATTTATTCAACTTCCTGGTTATTCTCCACTGATTAGTGGTTCCAAATAAATGGAGTGATCTTAACTAGCTGCAGTAAACATAGAGGAAGAACAGGAGGCAAGACATCCTTTATCAGTTTCATAACTGATCAGAAAAAGCTGAGAAGAGACAAACAGGAACTGGTGGTGGTTAAAGAGAAGCCAGAACTGGAGGATGAGTATGGGGACAAAACCACACGACCACCTGACCAGAAGAAGGATAAATTGAGAGTACATGGTCTCATGTTCATGTGCAGGACGTGTGTAGCATCATCCAGGAGAGAAGCAGACAGCTTTAAACTCAACAAAGTGGAGGAATCATCTACCTTAGAAGCTACATGCCTTGAGAAAAGTTCCAAGATGTTGTTGAGACATGAAGAAGGATTGCAATACTTTGTGTTTGACCCTGGAGAGATTAGAGAAGTGATCATATCTCCCAAGGCCATATCATGCACTCTGTTGTTGAGTGATCAAGGTTGATGCACCCATGGTTGAGCTAGAAGAGAGTGATGGAGCTGAGGAGAGTGTCGGAGCTGAACTGGAGCTAAGTAGGAGTGACACTGAACCAGAAGCTGATCAGGAGCTAAGTGAGAGTGACATAGAAGATGAAGTAGAAGCAGCTCGATCCAAAGAAGAGAAGCCCATATCCGATCAAACTCAAGACCCATTCTACTTATCACAAGGGCCAATCACAAGATCTCAAACCAGAAGATTGAAGAATTCGATTGCAGCCTTGGTTTACTCCAAACCAAACCAAATCGATGATCAAAACCAAGTCAAGCTCTTTAATCATTCAGTCTTTGGTCTTGCCTAGTTTTCCTTTCTTTCTCGTGAACTACAAGTCTTAGTCTTTGCTTTGTTTTCCCATGTTGTTTTCCTTTTCTACAAGTACTTTGGTTTCGATTTCAAATAGGATGATTCACCTTTTGATTAAAAATCTCTCTTATCATTGTGAATCCTTTGTTCATCTTTGAACATCGATCTGCTGAGGAGTTCATTCTCCAATTGCAACTTGTCTTTGATCCTTACCTGAGTTCATTCTCTTGATCAAAGACTCATCTATCCATCAATCACCCATCCGCAAGTTCCCATCCACAAAACCATCTATCTTCACCCTTTACCATTCCGCAAATCACCCATCAAACCATCAAACCATTGATCCAACCTTCAAAGATCAGGGAAAGTGAACCATAATACAACCAGGGTTCTATCAGGTGGTATCAGAGCAGATTGAAGGCTCGTGATCTAGGGTTTGTTTCGCAAAAACTCTTTAAATTCTTCTCTCTTTCGTTTTGGGAACCTCGATTGATCTCTGTGAAACTCCATTCTCTTATCTATCTATCTAATATTGCGGGGGGCCAACCAGTTAAAAAAAAAAGAAAGATCAAAGTATCTAAGAAAGCTGAAGAGAAATCCAGCTAGACTGAAGAGAAATCCAGTCTCTGGTGGTAAAGCTCCCTGCCCATTAAATCCCTTAATACTGTCTATCTCTTTCTTTAGTTGGGGTTGGGGTTTTGTTCTTTGAAGCATTGATCTTTGTTGACTGCTGAGCTCTTGGATTCACAAAGAAACTTCACCACAAAGTTGAGAGAAACACTTGAGAGAAATACTTGTGAGGCTTCAACTATAATACTTGTGTACTTACTTTTCTTGTCGAGTTTCTTAACAGGAAGTCATGTCTGAAAGTGATCTGGAACGAGAGGGAAGACCAGCAGCTAGACTGGATAAAACTCAGATGGATGCCTTGATAGCTACTCTTATGCATGAGATGGATAAAAAGCTTGAGTTTGCTGGGGTTACCCGTTCTACTAATGATGTTTTGGGTAATACTTCACAGGTTAGGAGAGCAGCTAGGGAAAAGAGGAGAGGAAAACGACCTACCGTTGCTAATGATCTAGACTCCTCTTCTGGACGTAGCACAGATGAAGATCGAACAGAAAGGTCCATCAGGTCAGGACGTGCAGCTTCTCAAACCAGATCAGACCGTGCAATGTCTCAAACTAGACATACTACTCGACGTGCACCAAGGGAGAGACCTGATGATCGTCTTGGGAACCTTAAGCTTCGGATACCTGTCTTTGGAGGCACTAGCAATCCCGATGACTATCTTGATTGGGAGAAGAAGATTGAATTGGTGTTTGACTGCCAAGACTATTCGGAAAAGAAGAAGGTGAGGCTTGCTGTAACTGAGTTCAATGGTTATGCGTTGCATTGGTGGGATCAGATTGTTACTTCAAGAAGGAGGACTGGAGAAGCACAAGTTGCATCCTGGTATGAACTCAAGACTCTTATGAAGAAACGCTTTGTGCCAAGCTATTATGGGAAAGATGTGCATCAAAAACTCAGAAGGCTTACCCAAGGCACGAGGGGAGTAGAGGAATACTATCAGGAGATGGAAACTCTTATGCTTAAAGGTGGTGTAGACGAGTCAGCTGAAGCTACCATGGCTCGCTTCCAGGCTGGGTTAAGCAGAGATATTCAGGATCGCATAGAGATGTATGAGTATGAGGATATCTTTGAGTTGCTACACAAGTCTATCCTCATAGAGCAGCAACTAAAGAGAAAGCATCCAACCAAGGGTTCCTATGGCAACAACTACAAGACGTCCACTACCAAGGATGAGAAACCAATTGTGAATGCAAAGGAGGAACTCAAGGGATATCAGCGTGATGATAAAGGAAAGGCACCAGCAACCAGAGCAAGAGATGTGAAGTGTTTCAAGTGTCATGGTTTTGGACACTATGCCAATGAGTGTACCAACAAGAAGGTGATGCTACTTTTGGATAATGGTGATATGATATCTGAGGAAGAGAATGTTGATGCCTCAGAAGAAGAGTTGATAGACTATCCAGTCCGAGGTCAGCTCCTGGTTACAAGAAGATCCCTTCAGGTCCAATCCAAACCAGAAGACATAGATCAAAGGGAGAATCTCTTTCATACTCGTTGTACTGTTTATGATAAAGTTTGTAGCTTGATTATAGATGGTGGGAGTTGTACTAATGTTGCTAGTGAATCTCTTGTAGCAAAGCTTGGATTGAAAACAGGAAAGCATCCTAAACCTTACCCACTTCAATGGCTGAATGAAGGAGGCGAGTTGATGGTTACTGAACAAGTAATGGTTCCTATAACCATTGGGAGATACCAGGATGAGATAGTGTGTGACGTTCTACCTATGGATTCCAGCCACATCCTCTTAGGAAGGCCCTGGCAGTTTGATAAAAGAGCAATCCATGATGGTTTTACAAACCGCCATTCTTTCACCCACCGAGACAAGAAGATTGTTCTAGCTCCCTTATCTCCACAAGAAGTGCATGAGGATCAACTGCAGCTAAAACTCCGACGCCAAGAAGCCAAGAAAGATTCAACTGAATCACATAAGATGGGGTCTAATCTTATGGCCAAAAACAGTGAGGTTAAGAAAGCTTTCCTTCTTAAACAACCTTTACTTCTCTTTGTTTTTAAAGGTGCACTAACTGCTTCTAACCTTGCACCGGAGCTTCCGAAAGATCTTCAATTCATCTTGCAGGATTATGGTGATGTGTTTCCAGAAGATAGTCCAGCAGGTCTGCCTCCTTTCCGTGGTATTGAACACCAAATAGATCTGGTTCCAGGCGCCTCTCTTCCTAACCGGCCTGCCTATAGGACCAATCCAGATGAGACCAAGGAGCTGCAAAGACAAGTGGATGAGCTGATGGAGAAAGGGCACATCCGAGAGAGCATGAGTCCATGTGCTGTGCCAGTACTTTTAGTGCCCAAGAAAGATGGAAGCTGGCGCATGTGTGTTGACTGCAGAGCCATTAACAACATTACTGTGAAGTACAGGTATCCTATTCCTAGGCTCGATGATATGTTAGATGAATTGCACGGTTCTTGTGTGTTCTCTAAGATAGATTTGAAAAGTGGTTATCATCAAATTAGGATGAGGGAAGGGGATGAATGGAAAACTGCTTTCAAAACAAAACATGGGTTGTATGAGTGGCTTGTTATGCCATTTGGGCTTACGAATGCACCTAGCACTTTCATGAGATTGATGAATCATGTTCTAAGAGCTTTCATAGGTCATTTTGTTGTAGTATACTTTGATGATATCCTGATCTACAGCAAAAATATGATTGAACATGTTAATCATTTGAAAACTGTTTTAGAAGTGCTTAGGAAGGAGTCTCTTTTTGCTAACTTCAAGAAATGTACTTTTGGAGCAGATCACCTTGTGTTTTTAGGCTTTGTTGTTACAGCTCAAGGAATCAAAGTGGATGAAGAAAAGATCAAAGCAATCCGAGAGTGGCCTATTCCAAAGAATGTGAGTGAGGTCCGGAGCTTCCATGGTTTGGCTGGTTTCTACAGGAAATTTGTGAAAGATTTCAGCACCATAGCCGCACCACTCACTGAGGTAATCAAGAAGAATGTGGGTTTTAAATGGGATGATGCACAAGAAGAAGCTTTCCAAACCTTGAAAGGGAAGTTGACTGAAGCTCCTTTACTTGCTTTACCTGATTTTTCTAAGACTTTCGAAATAGAATGTGATGCTTCTGGTGTAGGAATTGGGGCTGTACTGATGCAGGAGAAGAGACCAATTGCTTATTTCAGTGAGAAGCTAGGAGGAGCCATGGCGAATTATCCCACCTATGACAAGGAGCTATACGCTTTGATCAGGGCCCTAGAGACTTGGCAACACTACCTTTGGCCAAAAGAATTCGTGATCCACACTGATCATGAATCACTCAAACATCTTAAAGGGCAGCACAAGCTTAACAAGAGGCACGCCAAATGGGTAGAATTCCTTGAAACTTTTCCTTATGTGATTCATTACAAACAAGGAAAAGAAAATGTGGTAGCTGATGCTTTGTCTAGGAGGTATGCTTTGCTTGCTGCCATGGAAACAAAACTGTTAGGATTTGATCAGATTAAGACTTATTATGCTGATGATCCTGATTTCAAAGTAGTGTTCAAAGATTGTGAAAAGCATGCTAGTGGGAAGTACTTTAGGTCTGATGGGTTTCTTTTCTTTGAGACTCGTCTATGCTTACCTCAGTGTTCTTTGAGAGAGTTGTATCTTAGGGAATCTCATGGAGGTGGACTAATGGGACACTTTGGCGTTGATAAGACACTCAGCACCTTGAAGGAACACTTCTACTGGCCAAGCATGAGGAAAGATGTTGAGAAACACTGCAGCCGATGCATAGTTTGCACTCAAGCTAAAGCTAAGAACCGACCTCAAGGTTTGTACACTCCTCTCCCTATTCCTGATGCACCTTGGGTAGACTTATCAATGGATTTTGTGCTTGGATTGCCTAGAACTAAGAGAGGAAGGGATTCGATTTTTGTGGTAGTAGACAGGTTTTCAAAAATGGCACATTTTATTGCTTGCAACAAGACTGATAGTGCTGTTAATGTTGCTGATCTTTTCTTTAGAGAAGTTGTGCGTTTGCATGGAATGCCTAGAACCATTGTGTCTGATAGGGATACTAAGTTCCTTAGTTACTTCTGGAAAACTCTTTGGTCTAGATTGGGAACTAAGCTTTTGTTTTCTACTACTTGTCACCCTCAGACTGATGGACAAACTGAAGTAGTTAATAGGACTTTGTCATCTCTCTTGCGTACTGTGGTTAAGAAAAACATTAAGTCTTGGGAAGATTGTTTACCTCATGTTGAGTTTGCTTACAATCATTCAGTTCATAGAACCACTAAGCATTCTCCTTTCCAGATTGTGTATGGTTTTAGTCCTTTGACTCCATTAGATCTTTTGCCTTTGCCCATTAATGAACAGACTAACCTTGATGGAAAGGCCAAGGCCGAGTATGTTGTTTCTTTGCATGAGCAGGTTAAGAAGAACATTGAAGAAAGAACTAAGGCTTATGCAAAGCAAGCTAACAAAAAGAGGCGTGAGCTGATTCTAGAGCCAGGAGACTTGGTGTCAATTTACTTGAGGAAAGATAGGTTCCCTGCTGAAAGGAAGTCTAAACTTCTACCAAGGACAGATGGTCCTTTCAAAGTGCTTGAACGGATCAACAACAATGCTTATAAAATTGATCTTGAAGGGAAGTACACTGTTAGCTCTACTTTCAATATTGCTGATCTGATTCCTTATCATGCTGACGAGTTGGTTTCTTATGTTGATCTAGATTTGAGGTCAAATCCTTTTAAAGGAGGAGGGGATGATGCACCCATGGTTGAGCTAGAAGAGAGTGATGGAGCTGAGGAGAGTGTCGGAGCTGAACTGGAGCTAAGTAGGAGTGACACTGAACCAGAAGCTGATCAGGAGCTAAGTGAGAGTGACATAGAAGATGAAGTAGAAGCAGCTCGATCCAAAGAAGAGAAGCCCATATCCGATCAAACTCAAGACCCATTCTACTTATCACAAGGGCCAATCACAAGATCTCAAACCAGAAGATTGAAGAATTCGATTGCAGCCTTGGTTTACTCCAAACCAAACCAAATCGATGATCAAAACCAAGTCAAGCTCTTTAATCATTCAGTCTTTGGTCTTGCCTAGTTTTCCTTTCTTTCTCGTGAACTACAAGTCTTAGTCTTTGCTTTGTTTTCCCATGTTGTTTTCCTTTTCTACAAGTACTTTGGTTTCGATTTCAAATAGGATGATTCACCTTTTGATTAAAAATCTCTCTTATCATTGTGAATCCTTTGTTCATCTTTGAACATCGATCTGCTGAGGAGTTCATTCTCCAATTGCAACTTGTCTTTGATCCTTACCTGAGTTCATTCTCTTGATCAAAGACTCATCTATCCATCAATCACCCATCCGCAAGTTCCCATCCACAAAACCATCTATCTTCACCCTTTACCATTCCGCAAATCACCCATCAAACCATCAAACCATTGATCCAACCTTCAAAGATCAGGGAAAGTGAACCATAATACAACCAGGGTTCTATCAAAGGTTCTATCATTGTGAGAATTGATAGTATTAGAGAATCAAAGAGAGAAAGTTTGTAACATTGTGACAAGTGAGAAGAGAGACTCGGCAAGGATGAGAGAGAGAGAGACAAAGAGAATGAAACTCTTTTCTTAGTTGTATTGATCGATCACAAGGTTACATAAATAGGCTAGACAAATATCTTAGGATAGTATTAGTTTAAGCTAGACAGAGACACAATATTAATCTATTGGGGAAGAGTCCAACTGTGCTGGAGCAGAGTGATAGTGACAGTACACAACGTTAATATCAACTTGCTTCCTTAGCTCTTCACGTGATCTTGCTTAGTCCAAGAGCCCCTTATCTCAGCGAGTTTCCTTGGTTACTTTGAACCATATAAACTCGCCATTAGCTTCCTTTCCTTGCAAGTCACTCTAGGTTTGTACTGAACTCCTTATTCTCCAAGTTATCTTCTTCTGCCGCTTAACTGATACATTGCCTCTCATTGTGTAACCTTCACATCTTGATTATTACTACATCTCATTGCTTCATCTCAACACTCCCCCTCAAGCTTGACCATGTGGAACAAGTCAAGCTTGGAAGACCATGAAGCATTCCCTCATTAAAACCTTGATATGCAAAACCCAGTGGGACAAAAACATATCAAGGAAAGAGTAGAACACTTCAATGGTGAGGGGATCACTGAGATGAAAGATCCACAAGTCCAAGCTTTGAGAGAATGAACTCGCAGACCTTAGAGCTTGCAGCCTTGGTGAAGATATCAGCTAGCTGGTCTTCACTTCTGGTGTAGCATGGAAGGATGATTCTCTGCTCAACCGCTTGCCTCACCTTATGGCAATCAACCTCAATGTGTTTAGTCCTCTCATGAAACACATTGTTTGATGCTATGTGTATAGCTGCTTGGTTGTCACAGTGCATGGTGATGGGAGATGATGTTTCTATGCCCAAGTCTTGGAGAAGATTTCTGATCCAAATGAGTTCACTTGTAAGCTTCCTCATGGCTCTGTATTCAGCTTCAGCACTGGAACATGACACAATCTTTTGCTTCTTGCTTTTCCAGGTTACTAAGTTTCCTCCAATGAATGTGCAATATCCAGTAGTTGATCTCCTATCAACTCTATCTCCTGCCCAATCAGCATCACAGTAGCCTACTATCTCTGTGCTCTTGTTGCATCCCATCCATACTCCCTGTCCTGGTGCCTCTCTTAGGTACCTTAGTATCCTTTCCACCATATTCCAATGATGCATCTTGGGAGCTTGCATATGTTGGCTCCCTTGATTAACAGCAAAGCACACATCTGGTCTTGTTATGGTGAGGTAGATAAGCTTTCCAACCATTCTTCTATAGTGCTTGACATCAGTGTATGGTTGATTATCAATCTCCCCCTCACGCATCACTTTATACCCATCTTCAAGTGGAGTCTTTGCCGCTCTTCCTCCTAGATCACCAGCCTCTTTTAGCAAATCCAAAGTATACTTCCTTTGAGATAAAAACAATCCCTCCTTGGATCGACATATCTCAATGCCAAGGAAATATTTGAGCTCTCCCAAATCCTTGATATCAAATGATGACTTGAGATATGCCTTGGTTGCAAGTATCCCTTCTTTATCACTGCCAGTGATGATGATATCATCCACATATACCAAGATCACAATGATTCCCTTCTTACTGGTGAGAGTGAACAAGGTGTGATCAGCTTCTGACTTCACAAAACCTCTCCCATTAAGTGTGGTGCTTAGCTTGTGATACCATGCCCTAGGTGATTGCTTCAGACCGTAGATGGCTTTCTTCAATCTAAGCACATTTCCAGGCTTCACTAGATGCTCTAGACCAGGAGGTGGCTTCATGTATACTTCATCTTCCAACTCTCCTTGTAAGAATGCATTCTTCACATCCATTTGCCAGAGATCCCATTCTAGATTCACTGCCAATGATAAGACTATCCTGATTGTATGGAGCTTTGCAACTGGTGCAAAGGTATCAAGATAGTCTTCTCCATACGTCTGAGTGAAGCCTCTTGCTACTAATCTTGTCTTGCGCCTCTCCACTGTCCCATCAGCATTGTATTTGATAGTGAAGATCCAGCGACTTGTTACTGCCCTCTTGCCTTTTGGTAGTTCTGATTCATACCAGGTGTCATTGATGATCATAGCATTACTTTCACAACCCACTGATTCTCTCCACTCAGCATGCTCCATTGCTTCTTCATAGGACCTAGGGATGTATTCCTGATCCAATTCTCCAATAAACACTATATGTTCTTGCGGATACTGAGCTAGAGAGCATACTGCTTGTATTGGATGTGCTACAGCTTGAGAGTTGAAGTAGACTTTGTTGTTTTTCCAGTTTGATGCTGGTTGTCTGATCCTAGAGCTCCTTCTTGGCTGTGCTTGATGTGGATTATCCTCAGATATTACTGGTTCACTATGCTGCTGGCTTGTGCTCACAACTGTCTCCTCTTGAGTGCTGTGATGTTGCTCCCCTTGAGCTTGTGGCTCAGCTTGATCATGACTTGCTGAACTATCCTCTTGATGTGGTTCAGCTTGATTCTCCTCTTCAGGATCAAGGTGAGTGATCTCCAAGCTATCATCATCACCTCCGGATCCTTCTGGTACTGGTGTTGTTTCTTGGACACCGGTTGACCTCTCACTAGGTATCCTGATGCCAATGCTTTCCATAACCTTCTTGAGATTGCTGGCTCTATCTGAAGCAGATTGAGATAGATTCTCCAAATCCTCCCAATTCCTCCCATCATAGTAACCCTTGGACTCAATGAACTTAACATCTCTGGAGATTAGGACCCTCCTGGTCTCTGGTACAAAGCATTTATACCCCTTCTGATGAGGAGAGTACCCAACGAACACTGCTCTAGTACTCTTTGGTGCCAGTTTATCTCGTTGTTCACCTGGAACAAAAACAAAGCAAAGGCAACCAAACACACGCATATGTTCAATGGAAGGTTTAGTATGATTCAGTACCTCATAAGGAGATTGATCCTTCAGAACTTTGGTGGGAGTTCTATTGATCAAATAACAAGCTGTTGAGACAGCATCACTCCAGAAACGTTTAGGCATACTGGTGTGGAACATCATACTCCTAGCTACCTCCATGAGGTGCCGGTTTTTCCTCTCAGCTACACCATTTTGTTGTGGAGTGTATGGACAACTAGTTTGGTGGATCATCCCATGTTTGGCTAAGTGTTGCTTGAATGCATTGCTTGTATATTCCCCTCCATTATCTGATCTCAAAATCTTTATCTTGGCATTAAAATGATTAGTGACATAATTTTGAAAGTTTATGAAAGCTTCTAAGACTCTATCTTTAGATGGTAATAATGTGATCCATGTGTACTTAGATTTCTCATCTATAAATGTGACAAAATATTTGTGATGCTCTCTAGAAACACATTGTGCGGTCCAAACATCAGAGTGAATCAAATCAAAGCAGTTTTCATAAATTTTACTTGAACTAGGGAACACTGTTTTGCAATGTTTCCCTAAGATACAAGCTTCACAATCATTTTTAAAGGAAATACTAGGCAACATGATGTTCAAAGCACGAGAATGAGGATGACCTAATCTAGCATGCCACAATACATCTTTAGGTAAATCAGAAACAGAGTTTAAAGCATAAGATAAATCGGCTGATGACTTGGTGTCTTCAAGTAAGTACAAGTCTCCCTTGGTCACACCACTGCCAAGCAACCTACTACTCTCAATATCCTGAAAGAACACTTCATTAGGTGTGAAAGTAACACTGCAATTCAAATCATTAGTCACTCTTTTTACAGATAACAAGTTTGAGGCAAAGCTAGGCATATAAAGAGCCTTAGAATCTTTGTTAAACAACTTAAGATCACCTATGCCTTTAATTGGTATCTTATCTCCATTTGCAATCATAACATTTCCTAGAGCAGGAACAATGTTTTTAATTAAGTTCAGATCACTAATCATGTGATGACTAGCTCCTGAATCTATAACTAGAGGTTTGATCAACTTAGAACTAGTTAAAGCATTCATGGAGATATCACTGATAAGTGCATGAAGAGAAGTACCAAATTTGTTACCAGAGTTATCTTTGAGGAGTTTGATGAGAGCTTCAATGTCTGAACGCTTGATAGTCTCATCTTGGGGGTTCCTCACAGTTGAGCTGGTGGATGCTAGAGCTTTCTCCCCTCCATTCCCGGCCCCTGGCTCACTCATATCACCAGAGTAATTAGCTCTTGCTTCATTGTGGCCAGTCCTGAACTTCTGTGGTTTCAAGTGAGGATGGAGGATCCAGCATTTGTCTTTCCCATGCCCTTTCTTCTTGCAGTGGTCGCATACCCACACCTTCTTGTCTTCAGGTTTGAAATAGCCTTTGTTGGCAACTCCTTCAGCTTGGTTAGCGAGCACAAGGTCTTTCTTTCCTCCAAAGAGACCAACAGACCCTTGCTCCTTTTGGATTTGAGCACAAACCTCATCTAGAGATGGAAGACTCACTCCCCTCAGTATGTGCTTTATGAGATCATTATACCCGGGGTTGAGTGTGAACAGCAGAGCAAAGACTTTATCTTGCTCTCTCCTTTCATTCAACACATCCGGGTCTAAGGTAGCTGGTCTCAGCATCTCCAGCTCTGCCCATAGGGATCTAAACTTCCCAAAATGCTTATCAAACTCTGTATCCTCCTGACACAGATTGTTGATAGCCCTCTTGACTTCAAACACACGGTTGATATTGGATACATTCCCAAACACCTTTTGGAGTGTATCCCACAAGTCTTTGGAGGTCTCGCAGTAGTCATAAGCCTCCAAGATAGGTTCAGCAAGGCTGTTTTGAATGATAGACAAGACCAGGAGGTCCTCTTGAACTCTTTTCTTGTCTCCAGCATCAGCTTGCGCCACCTCTTTGCCATCCTCTCCTAGGACAGTCTTCTTCTTGATGTCTCTGCCTTCCTCAACCACGCCCCATAGACCTCTGCCTCCAAGAGCTGTCTTGGTAAGCCTCGCCCAGTGTAAGTAATTAGCCCCCTTGAGAGTAACTGGTATGGACACCATCTTTGTGTTCTCCCCAGTAGAATCCATCACACACTCTCAAGAATAGCTTTAAGGAACAGAGATAACTTAAGAAAGAAATATAGGAAACTCTCAAGAACAGTTTCAAGAAACTTTACTACTTTTGGTAATTTCTGGAAGTGAAAATGAAGAACACCTCAAGAACAGGATGAACTTTGCCAAAAATAGAAATAAAACTCAGAGAAATGCGGAAGTGAAATAGGTTTCAAGAGCTTGTTGCTCTGATACCATGTGAGAATTGATAGTATTAGAGAATCAAAGAGAGAAAGTTTGTAACATTGTGACAAGTGAGAAGAGAGACTCGGCAAGGATGAGAGAGAGAGAGACAAAGAGAATGAAACTCTTTTCTTAGTTGTATTGATCGATCACAAGGTTACATAAATAGGCTAGACAAATATCACGTGATCTTGCTTAGTCCAAGAGCCCCTTATCTCAGCGAGTTTCCTTGGTTACTTTGAACCATATAAACTCGCCATTAGCTTCCTTTCCTTGCAAGTCACTCTAGGTTTGTACTGAACTCCTTATTCTCCAAGTTATCTTCTTCTGCCGCTTAACTCATACATTGCCTCTCATTGTGTAACCTTCACATCTTGATTATTACTACATCTCATTGCTTCATCTCAACAATCATCCTACAGAGCTTGGATTTGAGGAGAAATCCTTTTAAAGGAGGAGGGGATGGTGTAGCCATGACCAGAGACATTGGAGAGCTGAGTGAGTCTGATGATGAAGAGCTGATTGAACCTGACTTAGAAGAGGAGCTTGAAGCTGATGAACCTGTACTGGACCTGAGAAGAGAAGCACCAGATGAGCTAGCTAGCTTGTGGAATGGACTAGTAACCAGATCAATGCTGAGAGCACAAGTGAAGGGTCTCAAACACTTAGTCAATTTCGTGGATACAAGATCAGAAGAAGAGAACCAAGATAAACCAGCCTGTTGGTTTAATTTAATTGCAATGTAATGAGTTTTAGTTATTTGGGATTTATTTAAATTAAACCAAGTCAATTAGGATTTTTAAAATAAACCAATTTCGAAATTGGTTTAGGATTAGGATTAAACTAAACCATTCTGGTTTAGGATTAGGTTAGTTTGGCGTTTCTTTTATTTATCTTGTACGCAGCTTTTGAGAAATCAATCAATCGACATTTTTTTCATCTCTTTGTTTTGAGTTTTCTCTCAATTCTGCTGGTGTGTAATATCCAGCTTGGGTTTTCTGATTTGGTGTGTCATATCCAGACCAGAAGCCTTGGAGTATCAGGAGGCGAGCCATCTCTCTTGTGTCCCACATCAATCCACATACCTTGATACAGATTGAGTCTTTGATTCTCTGTTTGCAAGGATTATCTTCTGTGATCCATCTTAGACAATACAGGGTGATCTTGTGTCTGTGGAGCAGAAAAGAACATCTTTAGAGCATCCCATAGCTCTGAGGAGAAGACCATATTCATTATCTTCCATCCACCCACGCCCCTTCAAGTGATCCAGGAGAGACAGCCTATCCAAGGCTGCACCAAGTGGTATCAGAGCCTCTTGAAGGTTAGGGTTTGAATTTTTCACCTAGGAGCACGAAATCTATCAGTTAGGAAGCAGTATTCTATGTCTGGATATGGAGAAGCAAGAAAATAATCTTCATATCAAGAAATATACAGTATTCCCTTTTAAACATAATTTAAGCAAGAAAATATATTTTCAAAGTAATAAAAATAATATCTTAGATTTGTGTGTATATTACCTTCAAACAATTATATGTAATGTCCTTACATGAATAAGGGTATAAGTGTATATTACCTTCCAACAATTATATGTAATGTCCTTACATTAAAAAAAACAATCTTGATATTAAGAAAATATTTTTTTGTCCTTTAAAAACATAATTTAACCAACATAAAATATATATTAGAGTAATATAAATATTTTTTATATCTGTCTATTTCTAAGATTATTACTTAATCTACTAGAGGCTCTGCATGGAGGATTTCAATCAGTTGCTTTCGAACATGAATCTCATATCACCAACATCATTGCACGTGACATCGCCCAAAGTGTGCTGCGAGGTGGCAGATTCATGTTTTACCTAGCTTTGGGAAGACCAGCATGGCTTCACAACAGAATTCGGCTAGCGGCTGCAAAAGTTAATTGTTAGATCTTTCCTTTCAGGTTATATTGATGTCAAAAGCTTCTTTTGTTTTGGGTTTGTTTCTTCTTGTACTTGCAAATTTTACTTGGAAGATTGATACAGAGGCATACTTTGATTGGGAAAAGAAGGTGGAGTTTCTCTTTGGACTCCAATACCACACTGAAAAGAAAAAGGTATGTCTAGCAGTCACTGGACTCTGTGGAAGTGCATTCTCATGGTGGCAAAGAGTTTCTCAGACTAGGAGATTTGAAAAAAAATCACAAATTACTTCATGGGTTGAGATGAAGAGCTTGATGAGGAAGAGGTTTGTGTCACATTGGAAACTTCCTGAAATAAAGCCAGAAGCATCAACAAAGCTTACTACTTTAGAACAGCTTTCCTGTTGGTCTAAACTACCATCAAAACCTGCTGGAAGAAGATCTGTTGTTCCTGTTCTATCACTGAAACAAGAGGAGGAGAAGCTGCAAGCTTCTATATTAGCTTCACCAATAAAACAGATTGAGGAGAGTCATGAAACTGAATCAGAACCAACAACTCTTTGTCTGAAGCTAGAGGAGGAAGTAAAAGTTGCAGAAGCTGAGTGTAGCCACGTGCCTGCTCAAACAAAACAAGAAGAAGAAGTTCCTGGAGGGTCATCTAAAGCTCTTGAATTGGTGTTTTCTACTGTTGAGCAAGGTGATAGTTTTAAGAGTTTATCTTGTGAGTTTCTGATCAGACCTATCATATGTCTTCAGCTCAGCATAGTGGAGCATCTGGTGGTTGTTAAGGGCCTGCAACAAGTTGTTTTTGAACCAGGAGGAAGCTTGTGTGTGTTTAGAAAAAGTCACAAAATTCTGGAACAGAAAACAGCAGCCTTCAAGTATGATTTGCAGAGTTCATTGACTCTTAAAGAACAAGATTTGTGGTCAAATCTTTTTGAAGGGAGAGAGGATGGAGTGATCTTAACTAGCTGCAGTAAACATAGAGGAAGAACAGGAGGCAAGACATCCTTTATCAGTTTCATAACTGATCAGAAAAAACTGAGAAGAGACAAACAGGAACTGGTGGTGGTTAAAGAGAAGCCAGAACTGGAGGATGAGTATGGGGACAAAACCACACGACCACCTGACCAGAAGAAGGATAAACTGAGAGTACATGGTCTCATGTTCATGTGCAGGACGTGTGTAGCATCATCCAGGAGAGAAGCAGACAGCTTTAAACTCAACAAAGTGGAGGAATCATCTACCTTAGAAGCTATATGCCTTGAGAAAAGTTCCAAGATGTTGTTGAGACATGAAGAAGGATTGCAATACTTTGTGTTTGACCCTGGAGAGATTAGAGAAGTGATCATATCTCCCAAGGCCAGATCATGCAATCTGTTGTTGAGTGATCAAGGTTCTATCATCCAATAGAGCTTGGATTTGAGGACAAATCCTTTTAAAGGAGGAGGGGATGGTGTAGCCATGAGTAGAGACATTGGAGAGCTGAGTGAGTCTGACGAGGGAGAGCTAGACTTGAGCAGAGAAGAGCTAGACTTGAGCAGAGAAGAGCTAGACTTGAGCAAAGAAGAGCCAGACTTGAGCAGAGAAGAGCCAGACTTGAGCAGAGAAGAGCCAGACGAGCTAGCCAGTGTGTGGAGTGGACCAGTTACTAGATCAAGGCTGAGAGAACAAGAGGAGAGGCTCAAAGGGTTAGCCAAAATCGTGGGGGACTGGTTCAAGACAAGGAGATCAAGATAAACCAGCTTGTTGGTTTAATTTAATTGCAATGTAATGAGTTTTAGTTATTTGGGATTTATTTTAAATTAAACCAAGTCAATTAGGATTTTTAAATAAAACCATTTTAATTGGGATTAGGGGTTTAATAAGACTTAATTTCGTGGGTTTAGAATAGGAATAAGATTAAACCACTTGGTTTATTCTTAGGGTAGATGTCGATTTCTTTTAAAAGACTTGTACGCAGCTTTTGAGAAAACCATTCAACTTTTAATCTAAAACCTTTTCATACGAGTTGTTTTCAAAGTCTCTAGCTTTCTCTGTTCAGCTCAAGAACATTGATCTCACTAAGGGAAGGAATTCCTAGTGAACCCATCTTAGACAATACAAGGTGATCTTGTGTCTTTGAGTAGCAAAACAGCTTCTGAGCAATCCATAGCTCTTTAGCAAAGTTTCATCATCAACATCTATCATCTATCCACACGCCTTGAAGCAGATTGAGTCTTTGATTCTCTGTTTGCAAGGATTATCAAAGCTTTAA
>NW_026616544.1:0-23927 GCF_000801105.2 Raphanus sativus | reverse complement strand
TATAGGCCTCCTGATTATCTAATAAGCTTGTACTGCAGGTTGGTTTGATGTTCTATATCTGCATCTTCTGGACATCTTCATCGCTCTTTGGAGCAGTTTATGTGTTCCCCTTCGAGAAGATATACCTGGTGAAAGAAAGAAAAGCAGACATGTACAGGCTAAGCGTGTACTACGTATGCAGTACACTATGTGATATGGTGGCACACGTTTTGTACCCTACATTCTTCATGATCATTGTCTACTTCATGGCTGGGTTCAGTAGGACAGTCCCCTGCTTCCTTTTCACCGTGTTGACAATACTACTTATAGCCATAACTAGCCAAGTAAGCATAACAAAGCTTGAGACCACTCAGTTTCTGAGACTGAAACATATGTTCATTCCAATGTAACTGCAGGGTGCAGGAGAGTTCTTAGGAGCTTCGGTGTTGAGCATTAAGAGGGCTGGTATGATCGCCTCTTTGGTACTAATGATGTTTCTTCTAACAGGAGGTTACTATGTTCAGGTGCAAATCATAACTTGGATGGATTGCTCTTTGTAGTGAATCATAGCTACATGCTGTTTTTGAAAATCTAACTACTTGATGCACCTTGCAGCACATACCCAAGTTCATGCAGTGGCTGAAGTACTTGTCCTTCATGCACTACGGCTTCAGACTGCTTTTGAAAGTTCAGTACACAGGGGACCAAGTTTTCGATTGTGCGAGCAAAGGCGGCTGCAGGACACTGCAGAGCTCATCATCCTTCGACACAGTTAACTTGAATGGTGGTCTAGAAGAACTGTGGGTTCTGCTTGGCATGGCATTTGGCTACCGTCTTTGCACATACTTCTGCCTTCGCAAGAAAATAAGCATTTGTCATCTTTGAAAAGGAACAAGTGAGAACTGCAGAGACCAAAAATATATGTAACAGAGATCAGAAACGACTCTATCAGGCTATTTCCAGTTTTGTGCCAATGGTGTCAGTGATAGATAAGAATCTAGTAGAAATCTGAGAAATAGCATTAAATTCAAACGCATAAGCTTTTTTATATTAAACAATAAGAAGTTGGGTTCAGTATTAGTACAAGAGACAACATAAACCCAGACAGAATAAAGAGGCTTAGCAACAAATAACACTCTTGTTCAAATCACTTCATGTATCTGTGTAGGAACTTTCTGTGGAAGTCATTCCTGATTGTATCATTGATGAAGCGCTTTGGTGCTTTCATTTCTCCACGTGCCTGATTCTTGAACACCACATCATCATCCCACCTGAAATGAAGAAATTTAGTTTTTAGTATCTGCCTCCAAGAATTAATATAATCCCAAGATTCATGAAGACACAAGACTTCAAAAGATGCTAACCTTCTTTTGACACTAAACGAAGTGGGAGTGGTGTTAAGCAGTGGGTTTCCTTTGAGAAGCTCCTCTTCTTTGGCGTTTAGCTCTTCCATCTGCTGCTGTTTTTCCTGAAAAAGGTAAATAACACATATTAAGACAAAACTTCCGTTATGTTAATGTGTTTGATCGGAGCAAAATCATCTCACAGAAAAGAAGACATACCTTCCTGAGCCTCTCCTCAATTCTTTCTTTCTTTATTTGGTCGAGTTCAGCCATAAGAGCTTCAGTGTCATCCTCATCATCGTCACTTTCGTCATCACTAACAAAGACAAACATATCGTAAGATAACTTGAAGGAAATTATGACTCTTTCAGTTGACATAATTCATCAAAAACTCTCGAAAAAGATAACAAGGAGTTAAAACATTTTCCCTAAAGTTTAGCACAGAATCAACAACTGCATATTCCCAAAACCATGGCTCAGATGAAAAGCATTGAGTACATCCCTAGCAAAGAGTCTTTAGCCAAATCTAAAAAGCGCACACAAACAAAAAAGAACTGGAATAGGAAGACAAGAAATGAAAGAATAGTTACCTATCATCCTCATCGTCACTTTTGATATCAACATCAGAATCATCAGCATCTACACTGCGAGGAACAATCCGATCTTCAGGGTCCCTTTTAGAGCCTAAAAGCAGGATATCAAAGTTAGAAAACATATGATCAAACTACATATAATCAATTTTTTTTTAAAAAAGTGATTTTCACTAACCTTCCAGTAATAGCTGATTCCCTCTCCTGCGGTCTCTATCATCTAATGACAAAAAAAAAAAGAAACAATACCTCGTTACTGAAAGAAACAAAGGAAGAAGCTTTACAAAAAAAAATCATATCGAAAAAGGCTTCAAATTTACCAGTGTAGGATTTGTCTTTGGAAGCTAAGTGTCTCCTCTCACGCTCTTCAAGCTCGTCACGAAGGTTCTTCTTCTGCACTTCCTCTTGAGTGTGTTGCCCTTCCCTCCTGCCCCAACCCAAAAAAAAAACAAGAAAAAACAAGACGCGTTACGATACATACATCTCATAAACAATCAAATCTCAAAAGCAGAACTAAACCCTAAAAGATCAAATCTTCCACAGATACTACTATATTGAAATAAATAAACCCTAGAATCTCATCAATCAAAGATGAATTCGATTATGATTCAGATGTAATCGTATTGAATTGAAGGAAAAAGAACAAGTTTTTTGACGAAGCTCTCACCTAGGCTTTAGAGTTGTATGAGCGGCGACATCACGAGACGAATACTTCTGAGAGGCGCCGAAGATACGAGCACCACCCTGCTCGTTACCTCCCTTGGCCGGTGCCCACGTTGGCCTTGCTGCAGTCGTCATCTTCGGATAATAACCCTAATTCCCAAATCAAGGAGACGAATCAACCAAAATCGATTGATCGAGAGAGAGAAGAGAGTCAAAAGTTTTCGATTAATCGATTTTTAGAGAGGTGTATATTGAAACCCGAACCGACTCGACATTAACCGACCCGGAACCAAACCACCCGAATCAGTCATTTAGAACACTGTTACACAAATGACCGTTTTGCCCTGGTCTTAAATGGAGTGTAAAATTAAATCCTCTTTCTGGTAGAGAAGGTTTCGTTCTGAAAATACGATAATGTTCAAAACTGCAGGTTTTGGCTTAAGCTCTCACATATGTAAAAACCAGTTAAGAGAGAGATAGAGAGAGAGAGAGAATCCATCCATGGCGCAACTGCTCTCGTTTCGCGTCTATCTCTCTGCCGAAACGCAGAAAGCTTCTTCTCCAGACTCGTTCAAGCGAACCCAAAAGACTCGCAAACCATTTACGCGTCGTCAGAGAGGTAAAAACATTGTTCCTACACTGTGTTCCGTCTTCAAATCTCTATGCTTTACTCCAAAAAATCTCTTTAATTATGCAGGTCCGGTAACTCCAGTGCGGAAACCACAGAATCTGAATTTGGAGGTTTCTCCACATAGAGCTGGTAATAAAAGACAAAGACTAATCCTTTCCTTTTAGTTCTTAAAACACTGGTTGAATTAGACTTGTCACGTTTATGGAGAGTCTTTGTGCATTATTATCTTATTAAAAATAAATAAAGTCTCTGTTTTGTGCAAACTTATAACAGTATCTGCGGTGAGACTGATGAGAATCGAGTTCGGTGGTGCGTTTGCTGATCTTTTGAATGAGAAAGGCAAAGGCTCTGGGAGTAATGAGATGAGTTATGTCGAGAGAACAATCGGTTTTCGGACACGCGATTTGGATGACCGGGATCTTAGACTGGTTTGTGTGTTTCACCCACCATTCAGTATTTAAAAACTGTGGTTTTTTACTAAAAGCTTTTAGTTATCTGCAAAAAAAAACACACACTTTTAGGTTACTGATGTTGTTGGAGGAACAATAAGGTGGAGGAGGTACCTTGATCACCTCATTGGTTCCCTTTGCCACAACGAAAGGACATTTCGTAATATGGAACCTCTTCTCTTGCAGGTAATAATAAGTGTGAATTATATTTGTTAAAAGTCTGCCTTGAGGTTTCTATAACCTTGTTCTCTCTCTCTCTCTCTGTTGTAGATTCTCCGCATTGGTTTCTATGAGATCATTAAGCTTGATATGCCAGCATACGCTGTTGTAGATGAGGTATAATACACCAAAGTTCCAAACTTCATTTATGCTTAGTGAGTTGTAGGCTTTTCATCTGATAGTGTCATTTGTTGTTTTCCTCGTCTCATTTTTACAGAACGTAAGGCTTGCGAAGATTGCACTAAGACCTGGTGCTGGAGATCTTGTCAATGGGATTCTTCGTAAGCTTGTCACTCTTAAGGTGTTTCTCTTTTCTTTAACTTTTTCTCTTTCGCTCGGCTCGAGAGCTTATAATACAAAAAGAAAAAGCTTATAATATAATGAGTCCTGACGTAGGTGTCTGCAGGAAAAAGATGCCCTTCCATTACCCAAAGTGGAAGGGGATGATCGTGCACAAGCGCGTGCACTTGCTACACTTCATTCCCACCCCGTTGTAAGTGTGTTCCTACAGCTGCCTATAACCTCATCTTTTCTTTCGTTTTTTTAATATGATGCAATGAGGCCTCCTTTTATTTTAAAATTCCTTTCCTTTTACCAGTGGATGGTTAGGCGATGGGTAAAGTATCTAGGGTTGGATGAAGCCACTAAGCTCATGACATGGAACAACACTGATCCTGGATTCAGCTTAAGGTTTTATCTCCAAGAATTTTTATTTTTCTTTCACAGTAAGGAAAGAAAGGTTATATCAACTGTCACTCATATAATTGTCTTTCTGATGATATCAGGGCCAATACGGGAAGGGGCATTACAAGATCAGACCTTGTGGAGCGTCTAAACTCTTTAAAGGTATTCGTTTAGTATTTGTGTCAGTGCGTAAAACAGGGACATGATTGTCTATTTTCTTATTTTCATTTATTCTTTTCCTTTGCTGCAGGTTCCACACGAACTGTCCTTACACTTGGAGGAGTTTGTCCGCATCAAAACAGGATTGCAGGTGTTTTTAATGTCACCGTAAATAGCGTTCTATAAGTTTCAATTGGAAGTTGATTATTGACATTTTCTTTTACAGATCGTTGTGCAAGCTGGCTTACTCAAAGAAGGCATATGTTCTGTTCAGGATGAGAGTGCAGGTTAGTTTTTACTTTCACAATTATTTGGACTTGCTCCTGTGAGAAGACACTGTCTCCTCTTCGTAAATATCCGTGTTGTAAACCATCTTACGATATCTGCAGGACTAGTAGTCTCAGTGGTGAAACCTCAGCCAGGAGATAGGATACTGGACGCATGTGCTGCTCCTGGAGGGAAGACCCTTTTCATGGCCTCTTGCTTGAAACGCCAAGGTAATCTTACAAAGGCTCACTGTTCTAATATTCATCTGTTTTGTTACTTTGATTCTATTCTCATCCTCAAACTTGCAAACTCACGTTGATTACAGGTATGATATATGCTATGGATGTGAATGAAGGGCGGCTAAGAATTCTTGGGGAGACAGCAAAATCACACCAAGTCGCTGGACTTATCACAACTATCCATTCAGATCTCCGTGTCTTCGCTGTGAGTTGATACTGTTTGAGTAAGTGAGCTTTTACAAGTGTGTAAGCTACTCCTCACATTGCTTGCTTCCAACTCAAATGTGTTTTTTAGGAAACAAAAGAGGTACAATATGATAAAGTGTTGCTTGATGCCCCGTGTTCTGGACTCGGTGTCCTCTCCAAGGTTATATAACATGAGCAATTCTAATCAAACTGCTTTCTCATTAGTTTAATTAGCTTAACATGTTCCCTCTCTCTCTGTGTTTGTAGAGAGCGGATTTGCGTTGGAACCGTAAACTAGAGGACATGGAAGAGCTTACGAATCTACAGGATGGGCTTCTTGATTCTGCCTCCAAGTATGCACACACACCCTGTACATAGACTTCAATTGGTCACTCGAGAAAAACTAATACGGAACCTAACTAATACTCTTCTCTGTGTCAAAGACTGGTGAAGCCTGGTGGGTTCTTGATATACAGTACTTGCTCGATAGACCCTGAAGAAAATCAAGGAAGAGTCGAAGCGTTTCTCCTAAGACATCCTGTAAGAATCTTTCTAGATCTGTTTCCTCTAGTTTAAGATGTCGATATTACTAACAAGTTGTCTCTCTGATTCCACAGGAGTTCTCTGTAGATCCAGTGGACAGATTAGTACCATCAAGTTTTGTAACGTCGCAAGGCTTCTTTTTATCCAACCCAGTGAAACACTCCTTGGATGGAGCGTTTGCAGCTCGTCTGGTTCGAGCCTTATGATGTAAAAGTCAAGCGTCTCGAGATCATCTTGATGACAGAGAGAGTTAGGGTTCCATTTGTGTCTCTGATGAGATCGAGGAAGGTATGGAAAGACCTTTTGGTTCAAAAGGGATCCATGCATAGAGTTAGAGATGTTATGAGAGATCTTGTAAGCTTTGTAGAAATTATCTGTTGGTATGTAAACATCATGCTGTTATAAACAGTATAAAGAAAATGTCTTACCGTTTCAGCGATCTACAAACGGTGTGTCGTGCAGTTGTCAAAAGGATACGTTATGGGCTCAGAATAAGCCCACTGTTAATAGTTTAGTCGGCCTAGATATAAAGTCCATAAAATCAATCATGCCAAAGGAACAAAACTACATTGAAATGAAATGTCATTCATAATATTCTCTTGTACAATTTACTATCAGGTAATGAAGTAGGCTCCTCTACTTGCTAAGAACATGGTTTCCAGCACTGAATGACGACTTAGAAGACACAATTATAATGGGAATTGGAAAAACATCATAAGCCATATGAAACATCTCTTTAGATCGGGTTGCATTTGTTTCTCCAATACTTCAAGACATCTAGATTCTGAAAAACAGTTATATCTAAGATCGGTTCAGTCAAGTACACATTTAAAGCTGATTTTCATATTCCAGCATTTTGAGAAAATAATGCATAAAACCTTTGTATTAAAAACATAAAAAACAGTAAGAACACATCAAGTACTAAAACCAATGTTTATTGACTAATTACTTATGCCATATCCAGCTGGTATATTGTTCATCAGTGTAGTTTCTGAAGTGCTTGTAGTAGTATTCTTAGGATCCTTCTTACTCCATACAATTTTCTATCTTCGTCCGGATGTGATCAATTTTATACTTATTTGTTGACGGATTTAAGATGTCATAACAATATTCCAAGACCACGAGCTTCCACCTTGGATCCAACACTGCAGCAATAGCAAGTATGTCACTGTAGACTTTCCAATATTTGTCAAATTTCAGCTTAATTGTTTTCACCATTTGACAAATTGTCTCATCATAGTTCTAGAAACATCTTATGTTATATCATAGTTCTCGTACAGAAATAGATCAGAAATAGATTGTCTTCTCTATTCTAAAACATAATTGTAAATATTGTTATTAATTATATTTAGTTAAAAAGGTAAGACATTTATGATCATAGTTGAATTGATTTGTCAATTTCCCTAGCAATAAGAAAAAGAATAGTCAAACTCCATACACTTCAATGTTTTAGAGGAAACACTTGAATCAAACTCAAATGATTGTTTGTTAAAAAAAAACAAATTTGAATGAAATGATTCATTTGCTTCTAGGTGATCAATTATCTTGATTTGAAGGTGATGATGAATCCATTTGTTAATAAGACAAAAACAAAGAAGCCGAGTCAGTCAAGTGATCACATGTATAAGTCCATTTCAATAAGATAATTTTTTTTGGTCAATAAAACAACTTAAATTGTTAAAACGATATCCTTATCAGAAATAGTTTTGAAAACAATTAATTAAATCAAGTAAACAACGGTTTCACTATAAGGTTTACTATCATTTTTAAACAATCAATAAAATCAATTAGAAGACGAAGAAATGATATTCGGAAAATACTAAGAAAAATTGAATTTAGCTTTGTTCTTCTTCGAAGATGTATGTAGAGAGGAGACAATAAGAATTGGCTTTGTAAGGTTTGGAGTTTGATTAATTGAAATTTGATTATATTCAAAATAGCAAATTTCATGAATTATAAAACTAGTAAGGTCAGCTGGAGGCACTTGAATATTTATTATAGAAAAAAAAAGTTGTAAAGTTTGTATTATATAGTGTCGAATATCTTTTTTTATTTTCTTTTGTGCACTTCGAATACCTTTGTTTTAATTTCGGAAATTGGATAATAAACCAATCGGTGTTCGAATTGATGAAAGCCGATCTGGTTCGGATGGATAATAACCGAATCGGTTTGGTTCAGAATTCCAATTTTTAAATTTGTTCCGATTTTATAGGCAAACCGACCTATAATCTGTCGCAGCCTAAAGTCCCTATCAGAGCCGAGAACGAAGTAAAGCCCTAATCTACACGAAGCTTTTCTTCTGCAAGATTCACTCACTGCAGAGAAGATTCGAGCTCAGAAGAGATTTCGTAGCTCTTCACCGTAAGTTTCCTTCTCTCTCTCTCTCTCTCTCTCTGCTTCGTTTCGCGGCGTTTTCAAAGTTTGATTTCGGTTAATTCGACAATTAGGTAAAGGATTCGCAGCCGGAGAACGAAGAAACCCTAATCTACACGAAGCTTCACTCTCTGCAGAGAAGATTCGAGTTGTTTCCGTAAGTTACATTCTCTCTCTCTGCTCCGTTTCGTGGCGGTTATTAGGTTTAAATCTCGTCGTTCGATTAGATTCGATTTGTGGTTTTAACATTGTTTATCTGTTTAATTTTTAATTGAAGGGTTTCAGTGATGGCGAACTTGGGAGGCGGGGCAGAAGCTCATGCCAGATTCAAACAGTACGAGTACAGAGCCAACTCTAGCTTGGTGCTAACCAGTGAGAATCGTCCTCGGGATACACACGAGCCGACCGGAGAACCTGAGACTCTGTGGGGGAAGATTGATCCTAAGTCCTTTGGAGATAGAGTTGCAAAAGGAAGACCTCAGGAGCTGGAAGATAAGCTTGAGAAGTCGAAGAAGAAGAAAAAGAAGGAGCGGGATGTTGGGGATGATACTGTCTCTGCTCGGCAGAGCAAGAGGCGTCGGCTCAGGGAAGAGAGCGTGCTCACGGATACTGACGATGTGGTTTATCAGCCCAAGACTAAGGAGACGAGGGCTGCTTATGAGGCTATGCTTAGTCTGATTCAGCAGCAGCTGGGTGGGTTGCCTCTGAATATTGTTAGTGGTGCTGCAGATGAGGTCTTGGCTGTTCTCAAGAATGATGCTGTGAAGAACACTGAAAAGAAGGCGGAGATTCAGAAGCTGCTCAACCCTGCGCCTGATCAGATTCATCAGGTTTTTGATCAGCTTGTTTCCATTGGGAAGTTGATCACGGATTTTCAAGAAGGTGGTGATTTTGGTGGTGGTAAAGCAAATGAGGATGAGGGGCTTGATGATGATCTCGGTGTGGCTGTTGAGTTTGAGGAGAATGAAGGAGATGACGAGGAGAGTGATCCTGATATGGTACATGAGGAAGACGATGAAGAGGATGAAGAACCTCAGAAAACTGAAGGGATGCAAGTGGATGCAGGGATAAACGAAGAGGATGCAGGAGATGCGAATGAAGGCACCAGTCTGAACGTTCAGGATATTGATGCTTACTGGCTCCAGAGGAAGGTATCTCAGGCTTATGAACAGCAGATTGATCCGCAACAGTGCCAAGTACTAGCTGAAGAGCTGCTTAAGGTACTCGCTGAAGGGGATGATAGGGATGTTGAGAACAAGCTGCTTAGGCATCTTCAGTATGACAAGTTCAGCCTCGTTAAGTTTCTGCTGCGGAACCGCTTTAAGATTGTGTGGTGCACCCGTTTGGCTAGGGCAGAAGACCAGGAAGAAAGGAATAGAATTGAAGGGGAGATGAGAGGGTTGGGTCTGGAATTGGCAGCAATTGTGGAGCAGTTGCATGCAACTAGAGCAACAGCGAAAGAGAGGGAGGAGAACCTACAGAAAAGTATTAATGAAGAAGCCCGGCGTTTGAAGGATGAAACTGTTGGAGATGGAGCTCGAGGCAGGAGAGATGTTGATAGAGATTTAGAGAGTGGTTGGTTGAAGGGTCAGCGTCAGATGCTGGACCTCGAGAGCTTGGCTTTTGACCAAGGTGGTCTTCTGATGGCGAATAAGAAGTGTGACCTTCCACCTGGCTCCTACAGAACTCATGGCAAGGGATATGATGAAGTTCATGTGCCAGCGGTTTCTAAAAAGGTGGGTACCAGTGAGAAGCTTGTGAAGATCTCCGAGATGCCAGATTGGGCTCAGCCGGCTTTTAGGGGAATGCAACAGTTGAACAGGGTTCAGAGCAGAGTGTATGAGACTGCTCTATTCAAGGCTGATAACATACTTCTTTGTGCTCCAACTGGTGCAGGGAAAACCAACGTTGCCATGCTCACCATACTGCAGCAAATTGAGTTCAGTAGGAACGAAGATGGAACATTTAGTCATGGAAATTACAAAATTGTGTATGTTGCACCCATGAAAGCCCTTGTTGCTGAGGTTGTCAGTAACCTGTCGAATCGTCTGAAGGATTATGGAGTGATTGTGAGGGAACTCAGTGGGGATCAGTCGCTTAGTGGGAAGGAAATTGAGGAGACCCAGATCATTGTCACTACACCCGAGAAGTGGGATATTATCACAAGGAAATCTGGTGATCGCACTTACACCCAGCTTGTGAGACTTCTTATAATCGATGAGATCCATCTTCTTCATGATAATCGAGGGCCTGTGCTAGAAAGCATTGTTGCTAGGACTCTTAGGCAGATTGAAACCACAAAGGAGAACATTCGCTTGGTGGGGTTGTCAGCTACACTGCCAAATTACGAAGATGTGGCTTTATTTCTGCGGGTTGATCTTAAGAAAGGGTTGTTTAAATTCGACAGCAGCTACAGACCAGTGCCTCTTGGTCAGCAATATATTGGAATCAGTGTGAAAAAACCGTTGCAGAGGTTCCAGCTGATGAATGATCTTTGCTATCAGAAAGTATTGGCCGGTGCTGGAAAGCACCAGGTTCTTATTTTTGTTCATTCGAGGAAGGAAACAGCAAAAACAGCACAGGCAATAGTGGACACTGCATTGGCGAACGATACACTCAGCAGGTTCTTGAAAGAAGACAGTGCAAGCCGTGAAGTTCTTCAGAGTCAGATTGAACTTATCAAGAATGGTGATCTGAGAAAACTTCTGCCTTACGGTTTTGCTATTCATCATGCTGGGCTGACAAGGGGTGATCGTGAGATAGTCGAGGCTCTTTTTGGGGAAGGGCATGTGCAAGTCTTGGTTTCCACAGCAACTCTTGCATGGGGTGTGAATCTTCCTGCTCATACCGTCATAATCAAAGGAACACAGGTCTATAATCCTGAGAAAGGGGCGTGGATGGAACTCAGTCCCCTGGATGTTATGCAGATGCTTGGGCGTGCTGGAAGACCTCAGTATGATCAATTTGGGGAGGGTATAATTATCACTGGCTACAGCGAGCTGCAGTATTATCTGTCTTTGATGAATGAGCAACTACCTATTGAGAGCCAGTTCATTTCCAAACTTGCTGATCAGCTTAATGCTGAAATTGTTCTTGGAACTGTTCAGAATGCCAAAGAGGCTTGCCACTGGCTTGGGTATACGTATCTCTATATCCGTATGGTTCGTAATCCTACGCTGTATGGTTTAGCGCCTGATGCCCTTGTAAAAGACGTAGTCTTGGAGGAAAGAAGAGCTGACCTGGTACGTACATCTGCTTTAACCTGTCGCTATCTACTGTTTAAAATTTGTTTGCTATCGTAATGCCTTAGACTTAAGCTATCTAATGTTAGAAAATTATTTGCTATCGTAATGCCTTAACTTAAGCTTTCCCACTTTTTAATATGGTAAAATTATTTAATATCGTAATTTGGTTGCTTTTTATCCTTCAAGTTGATTACAAATTTAGTGTTCACTTCATGTCTCTGAGAATTTGAATAAGAAGTTAGCATCTGATGATGTGATGTCATTTCCCTGAAATTGCTTTTCATATGTTTAATAGTCTTGATGAACTCTTGAGTTTATCATTGACAGTTTTGCCTCTGTCCACTATATGGCCTTGATGAACTGTTTGGATCACTTGTGCTTATCACATTGATTGTGAAATTGGTATTGTAGATTTCTCTGAGTCTGTGAGAATTTTGAGTAAGAAGTGTATCTGATGATATAACGCCATTTGTTTGCTATCTTTTCCCGTAACTGTTGTTCCTAGTATCAGTAGCTTTCTCTTTGTATGTTACAACTTACAAGCATCCCATGATGAACTGTTGGATGCCTTGTTTCTTTCAAGTTGATCACAGATTTAATATGTCATTGCTGGTTTAAAAAATATCATTTATGGCTATCTGGGTCTAAGGTTTACTTGAACCATTGTTTTTGCAGATACACTCAGCTGCTACTATCTTGGACAAAAACAACTTGGTTAAGTATGACAGGAAAAGTGGATATTTCCAAGTTACTGATTTGGGAAGGATTGCTAGCTACTACTATATAAGTCATGGGACCATAGCTACGTACAATGAGCATTTGAAGCCAACGATGGGTGATATAGATCTCTATCGTCTGTTCTCATTGAGTGAGGAGTTCAAGTATGTGACTGTTCGGCAAGATGAGAAGATGGAACTGGCCAAACTTCTGGATCGTGTCCCAATTCCTATCAAGGAAACTCTGGAGGAGCCCAGTGCAAAGATTAATGTTTTGCTACAGGCATACATTTCACAGCTAAAGCTCGAGGGTCTTTCTTTGACATCAGACATGGTTTACATTACTCAGGTTTGTTCTCTCTGCTTTATTCTCTCATCTCTACATTATTAAATTGCTGCATCTGTTCTCTGGTGTGTTCCTTGTCTCTCTGCTTCTGTCTGTCATTTTTAGTTACATTATTAAATTGCGTCTGTTCTCTGGTTTGTTCTTTCTGCTTTCTTATTTCAGCTCTCCTAGTTACGTTATTGAGTTGCAGTATCTGTTCTCTCTGCTTTCGTCTCTCATCTCTCCTAGTTACTTTATTAAATTGCTGAACCTGTTCTCTGGTTTGTTCATTGTTCTCTCTGCTTTCTTCTCTCATCTCCCTAAGATACTTTATTAAATTGCTGAATCTGTTCTCGGTTTGTTCCTTGTTCCTTGTTCTCTCTGCTTTCTTTTCTCATCTCTTCTAGTTACATTATTATATTACTGTATATCGTCGCTGGTGTGTTCCTTGTTCTCTCTGCTTTCTTATCGCATCTCTTCTAGTTAGATTATTTAATTGCAGTATCTGTTCTCTCTTCTTTCGTTTCTCATCTCTTAGTTAGTTGATTAAATTGCTGAATCTGTTATCTGGTTTGTTCTTTGCTCTCTCTGCTTTAGTGCTTTTTTCTCTCATCTCTCTTAGCTACATTATTAAATTGCTGCATCTGTTCTCTGGTTTGTTCCTTGTTCTCTCTCTGCTTTCTTATCTCATCTCTCCTAGTTTATTAAATTGCAGTATCTGTTTTGTGCTTTCGTTTCTCATCTCTTAGTTAATTAAATTGCTGATCTCTGCTTTGTTCCTTGTTCTCTCTGCTTTCATCTTTCCTAGTTACATTATTATATTGCTGTATCTCGTACCTGGTGTGTTCCTTGTTCTCTGTGCTTTCTTCTCTCATCTCTCCTAGTCACATTATTAAATTTCTGTATCTGTTATGTGGTTTGTTTCTTGTTCTCTCTGCTTTCGTCTCTCATCTATCCTTGTTACCTTACTAAATTGCTTTATCTGTTCTCTGGTCTGTTCCTTGTTCTCTCTGCTTTCTTCTCTCATCTCACCTAGTTGCATTATTAAAATGCTGTATCTGTTCTCTGGTTCTCATGTCTCATTTTTTTTATCATTTTCAGAGTGCTGGACGTCTTGTACGCGCTCTCTATGAAATTGTATTGAAGCGTGGATGGGCTCAACTGGCTGAGAAAGCTCTGAACTTGTCTAAAATGGTTGGGAAGAGGATGTGGAGTGTCCAGACACCTCTTCGTCAATTTCATGGAATTCCTAATGAGATTTTGATGAAGTTGGAGAAGAAGGATTTGGTGTGGGAGAGGTACTATGATCTGTCGTCACAGGAGCTAGGAGAGCTTATTCGTAGTCCTAAGATGGGCAGACCGCTTCACAAGTTCATCCACCAGTTCCCAAAATTGGTTCTTGCAGCACAAGTTCAGCCTATTACTCGAACTGTTCTGCGGGTGGAGCTCACAATTACACCAGACTTCCAGTGGGACGAAAAAGTTCATAAATATGTGGAGCCATTTTGGATCATTGTGGAAGACAATGATTGTGAGAAGATCCTTCATCATGAGTACTTTCTATTGAAGAAGCAGTATATCAGTGAGGATCACACTGTAAACTTCACTGTCCCAATCTTTGAACCGCTGCCACCTCAGTATTTTGTCCGAGTGATTTCAGACAAGTGGCTTGGCTCGCAGACTGTGTTGCCTGTATCCTTTAGACACCTTATACTTCCAGAAAAGTACCCACCACCTACAGAGCTACTGGACTTGCAGCCCCTCCCTGTCACAGCGCTTAGGAATCCGAGTTACGAGAGACTCTATCAGGACTTTAAGCATTTCAATCCGGTGCAGACTCAGGTCTTTAATGTTTTGTATAACACTAATGATAATGTGTTGGTTGCTGCTCCAACTGGAAGTGGGAAGACTATATGTGCTGAGTTTGCTATATTGAAGAATCATCAAGAAGTACTCCTAAGGCAGGAAGATGATACTAAAAGGCAAAGCGGACCTGATGCTCATGCTCCAATGCGTGTTGTCTATATTGCACCCTTAGAGGCTATTGCTAAGGAGCAGTTTCGCATCTGGGAGAGGAAGTTTGGCAAGGGTCTTGGTTTACGGGTTGTTATGCTGACCGGGGAGACAGCGTTGGATCTTAAGCTGCTGGAGAAGAGTCAGATAGTCATAAGTACTCCTGAGAAATGGGATGCTCTGTCTCGCAGGTGGAAACAGAGGAAATACGTACAACATGTTAGTCTTTTCATTGTGGACGAGCTTCATCTAATTGGTGAAGGTCAAGGTGGTACAGTCTTGGAGGTGATAGTCTCTAGAATGAGATATATTTCTAGTCAGGGTGATAATAAGATCAGGATTGTTGCGTTTTCCACTTCCCTTGCAAATGCAAAAGATCTTGGGGAGTGGATTGGGGCCAGTTCTCACGGCCTATTCAATTTCCCTCCTGGAGTCCGTCCTGTTCCACTGGAGATCCACATTCAAGGAGTGGATATATCCAGTTTTGAAGCCAGGATGCAGGCAATGACCAAGCCAACCTACACCGCCATAGTCCAGCATGCCAAAAACAAGAAGCCGGCTATAGTTTTTGTTCCAACCCGTTCACATGTCCGCTCGACTGCTGTGGATCTGATGGCTTACTCTCACATTGACAACCCACTGAGCCCTGATTTCCTGTTAGGGAAACTAGAAGAACTTGAGGATTTTGTTAAGGAACTCCGAGAGGAAACATTGAAGGAGACACTGCGCCATGGTATTGGGTACTTGCACGAGGGTTTATGCAGTCAGGATCAGGAGATCGTGACACAGCTCTTTGAAGCTGGACGGATTCAGATTTGTGTGGTGAGCAGTTCATTGTGTTGGGGCACTCCATTAACTGCACATCTTGTGGTGGTAATGGGAACGCAGTACTACGATGGAAGGGAGAATTCACACTCAGATTATGCGGTCTCTGATTTGCTTCAGATGATGGGGCGTGCTAGCCGACCTCTACTCGACAATGCTGGAAAGTGTGTGATATTCTGTCATGCTCCTCGTAAAGAGTATTACAAGAAGTTCCTCTATGAAGCCTTCCCTGTGGAAAGTCATCTCCAGCATTTCTTGCATAATAATTTCAACGCAGAAGTTGTTGCTGGGGTTATAGAGAACAAGCAAGATGCAGTGGATTATCTTACATGGACTTTGATGTACAGGAGGCTTCCCCAGAATCCTAACTACTACAATCTTCAAGGAGTGAGCCACAGACATTTGTCTGATCACCTATCAGAGCTGGTTGAGAACACCTTGTCTGATCTTGAAGCCAGTAAGTGCATTGAGATAGAGGATGAGATGGACCTCTCTGCTCTCAACCTTGGTATGATTTCATCTTACTATTACATCAGTTACACCACCATAGAGCGCTTCAGTTCTCTTCTGTCTTCTAAAACCAAGATGAAGGGACTTCTGGAAATCTTAACATCAGCTTCAGAGTATGACATGATCCCAATAAGGCCTGGCGAAGAGGAAAGAGTTAGAAGGCTCATCAATCACCAGAGGTTCTCGTTTGAAAACCCAAACTGCACAGATCCTCATGTGAAAGCAAACGCTCTTCTACAGGCTCATTTCTCGAGGCAAAGCATTACCACAAACTTGGAAATGGATCAGGGTGAGGTCCTTCTATCAGCAACAAGACTTCTACAGGCGATGGTGGATGTTATATCAAGCAATGGCTGGCTGAATCTTGCTCTGCTAGCAATGGAAGCAAGCCAGATGGTGACTCAAGGCATGTGGGAGCGTGACTCCATGCTTTTGCAGCTCCCTCACTTCACAAAGGAATTAGCAAAAAGATGCCAGGAGAATAACATTGAAACCGTGTTTGATCTTGTGGAGATGGAGGATGAAGAACGCCAAGAGCTTCTCAAGATGAAGGACACTGAGCTTTTAGACATTGCCAGATTCTGCAACCGCTTCCCAAACATTGATCTGACTTACGAGGTTGTGGGCAGTGAAGATGTGACTCCAGGGAAAGAGGTGACATTGCAGGTGATGCTTGAGAGAGACATGGAGGGGAGGACAGAAGTTGGAGCCGTAGATGCACCTAGGTATCCCAAGACCAAAGAAGAAGGGTGGTGGCTGGTTGTGGGGGACACCAAGACGAACCAGTTGGTGGCCATCAAGAGAGTCTCGTTGCAGAAGAAAGCAAAGGTGAAGCTGGATTTCCAAGTACCGAGTGAAGCAGGAGTGAAGTCTTACACACTGTACTTCATGTGCGACTCTTACTTGGGTTGTGACCAAGAGTATGCGTTCACTGTTGATGTCAAAGAATCTGGCACTGGAAATCTGATGGAAGAGTGATCTTGTGTTTCAGGTTAGTGTTTTAGTGCATTTGTCAGATGAAACTTGGATTTTTGGTAGTTTGAAAGTCAGAAATTGAGACATGCTCTCTTTTCTTTGCAGGCGTGCTGGATTCTGGAGAAGAGCATTCTCACTTTTATGTAATATGGCGTCTTTGAGTTTTAGACCAAAATGTGTGGTTCTGTACTCTTCCTTTTTTTTTTTGTTGTCTGGACCGAAACAGTAGACGGGTCATAAACTTGTAGAGACGTGAGGCCAGGATGTTGTAGAGACGTATTGAAAGCAGCACTGAGCTGTGCCTCTGAAGTAGTCAACTCTTATATGAATCTTTCTTTGCTTAAGCACTTTAAAAATCCAACACTCTTTAGGGTGTTTTGTCTTTCTTTTACGATGTCACTTTTGCTGTTCGAGTTTGGAAAGAGAGAAAAGACAAAAAGAACAAGTTTCGGACTATAGAGTGAGCATCTTCAATTTTGTAACTTACAGTCAAAAGGAATGAAATCGTGAAAGTTTTATATCTGAGATCAAATAATTTTAGTAACTTACACTATTTGCTATGGCCACTGAGTGCTGCACAGATATAAAGATTCATTCTGTGTTTAAACAGATTAATAATGCATCCATTTGAATAACAGATCATCATTCTTAATTCTCTTACAGGGATCTTAAGCCTTTTGGTTCAAGAGGGATCCATGCATAGAGTTAAAGATGTTATGAGAGATCTTGTAAGCTTTGTAGAAATTATTCGTTGGTATGTAAACATCATGCTGTTATGAACAATATAAAGAAAATGTCTTACGGTTTCAGCGATCTACAAACGGCGTGTCGTGCAGTTGTCAAAAGTATACGTTATGGGCTCAGAATAAGCCCACTATTATAGTTTAGTCGGCCTAGATATAAAGTCGATAAAATCAATCATGCCAAACGGACAAAACTACATTGAAATGAAATGTCATTCATAATATTCTCTCGTACGATTTACTATTAATGTTAGAAAATGTCACACACTCTTTGACTTTTACCTACATTTTCATCATTTTGTTTAAGAAACTAAAAACCAATGTCTTTCTTAGAAAAATAAATAAATATTGAAATCACTAAACAATATAGACAGAGTCTATAATAATATAACAAAATTTATGTAGTGTAAGGGTTTTAACCTTGACTTTGTGCTTTGAACTTAGAATAAGAACGTAACCAAAACGTATTCTCTTTATTAGAATATGAAACCAATCTTGTCTCTTACAATAGAAAGCTTAGATTTAAATACAAAAGACTCGAACTCTTGAATTATATCTCTCTCTATTGCTCTCAACCGTATGAATAACTATGAGGCTCTCTCGTCCTTATATAGGACCCAAAGACCATCCTATTTCCTAATGTATTAAGACAGACTTTCCTAATTACTTTAGACTTCCTGTTTCTTTGACCGACACTAACGTACGAGAAAAGGAAATAACATAACCTCCTCTTTGTTGCAGGATATTGACGATTGGGCTGAGAGATTAATCAGTTGTGGCCCATTAGTTTTTACAAACTCCACCTTGGGCCCAAATGATTACTCCTTGTTTCTAATTTCTTCGTTATCACCAAAGACGTCTCGAGCTTGCTTTTCTTCATCCATGGACGATGACGCTTACGGTGATTCCCAACGGCGACTCCCAGCGGTGATGTCTCTAATCGAACAGATCCTTCGTCAAGGGTCATCGATCCACCACTGCATCTCGTCTCTGAAGAATTTGAAATCAGCTCCTCAATCCCGTGAATCTTCCACCGACGTCTCCATTGCGGTGTCTCTTACTCCAACCCTCGCTCACCATGAAAAGAGATCGCGACTCCCCCTTTCTTCTAGAGCTGTCGGAGACACAAACTTCACCAAAAAAAAAAAATATTTTTTTTTTTTCGGTAAGTGCTCCTTGATTCACTTTGAGCTTCTATCCCATCATTTCTCTGTCTTTATCTTGCTTTGCTAGTGTACTCCTTTCGGTAACTTCTCAATCTTTCTTGATCAATGTGCAGTTTCTCCGGCGAACCTTGTTGCCTTCCTCCGCTGTAGATAAAGACGACCACTGTCTTCCTTCAGCTAACTATAGCTGTTTAAGACACTTACCCTGTCGTTTAAATCCGATGATCGATTGAGCTTCCTTGAACACTTGAGGTACTCGTCTCCCTTCAGCTTGTTCTCCTTTGCTGTTTAAGACGTTCACTCATAAGTCTTATGTTACCTGTCAATAGTTATTCCCGTACTTGAGAGATTCTTGTTTCAGTTTATCTCAGCTTACTCCACCTTGAGCTGAGACCTCCTTGCCTCGCAACTTTCCTAGCAGGTAACTTCCTTGTAACCATTGAGCTTCCTTGTTATCGATAAGAAGTAATTTGTTTGCTCTAACCTTATTACTTCTTCTTGTGCGAGGTGTATCGATAACGAAGTTACCTGCCATGCCGTTTTCTTAGGCTATCTTGAGGAGTTCACAACAGAGATCAAACTTTTGCCCTGGTAAGGCCTTAGTTAGAAAGTCTGCTGGGTTCTTGCTAGTATGGATTTTAGATAGAGTAACACTGCCATCTTCGACTACATCTCTGATGAAATGATACTTAGTGTCAACATGCTTAGTTCGCTCGTGATGAACATGATTCTTTGCTAGGGCTATAGCACTTTGTGAATCGCAATTTATCTTGACACTCTCCTGATCAAAACCGAGTTCTTTGCATAGTCTTCTTAGCCATAAAGCTTCTTTCGCAGCCGCGGTTAGAGCCATGTACTCGGCTTCGGTTGTTGATAGAGCTACCACGTCTTGTAACCCTGATCTCCAGCTTACCGTATTTCCCCAAACTTGAAACACGTACCCTGTAACAGACCTTCTTCTGTCCAGGTCTGTTGCGTAATCAGAATCACAAAACCCCTCGATACTAAACTTCGATCTTTTAGTAAACGTTAGGCACCTTCCTGTAGCTCCTGTTAGGTATCTTAAAACCCACTTCGCAGCTTCCCAATGCTCTCTTCCCGGTTCAGACATATATCTGCTTATTAATCCCACTGCAAAACCCAGGTCAGGTCGAGAACCGACCATTGCATACATAATACTCCCCACGACACTTGAATATGGAATATCTTCCATGAGCTTTCTTTCTTCTTCCTTCTGCTCTGGCCTTAGTTTCCTTAGTTTGAACTGAGATGAAGTTGGTGTAATTACGGCCTTTGCATCTGTCATTCCAAATGTTTCTACTACTTTCCGTAGATAGCCCTCCTGTGATAATATTAGGATTCCTTTCTCTCTATCTCTTATGATATCCATTCCTAATATTCTCGATGCCTTTCCCATGTCTTTCATCTCGAATTCCTTGCTCAAACTCTCTTTTATGTTCCTGATTTCTTGCTTATCTCCAGAAGCTATGAGCATGTCATCAACGTATAGGAGTAAGAATGCCGCTTGTGCCGTGTTGACATTCTTCATGTAGACGCACGGATCCTCCTTGCTTCTAATAAACTGTTGAGTCTTCATAAAACAATCAAATCTATGATTCCATTGCCTTGGAGATTGTTTTAACCCATATAAGGATTTCTTAAGCAAACAAACTTTGTTTTCATCCCCTTTCTTAACATAGCCTTCGGGTTGCTTCATAAGAATCCTTTCTTCTAGATCACCATGTAAGAACGCCGTCTTTACGTCCATCTGCTCGAGTTCATAATCGTTGTTAACCACGAATGAGAGCATGATGCGAATTGATACGTGTTTCACCACCGGAGAGAACACTTCGTTGTAATCAATTCCTTCCTGTTGTGAGAAACCTTGAGCCACCAATCTCATCTTATATCTTGGCTCTTCTACTCCGGGTATCCCTGGTTTTAACTTGCAAATCCACTTGCATCCTATAACTTTTGCATTCTCCGGTTTCTCAATCAAGCTCCATGTACGATTTCGTTGGAGTGAATCCATCTCTTCATCTGCTCCATTCTTCCACTTCTTTCGGTTCTTGCCTTTCATAGCTTCAGCAAAACTCTTAGGTTCTTCTATTTCTATCTCATCTGCTGCAGCTAAAGCATAAGCCACAAAATCTTCATCTTCAAATCTTGATGGTGGTTTTATTGTCCTTCTAACTCGGTCCCTTGCAAGCATGTAACCATCAATACTCGTCTCTGTTTCTGGACCGGTTTCTTCTTCGTCAATTGACACGTCTTCTTCCGAGCTGTTAGATGTTTCTGACGTTTCTTTTAAGATAGATTCTCCACCTTGAGCTGCTGTTTTCTTATCATTAACATTTGATGGAGTTGGCCCTTCTATCAAATTCTCTTTGAACGTCACTCTCCGGGTGTCCTTTCTTTTGTCCTCCACGTTTGTTACTTCTACGCCTTGCTTTGCGTTTGAAGTCGTGTGCTTATACAGTTCTTCTTCATTGAACACTACGTTCCTACTGGTGTCACACGTACCAGTTTCTGATATCCACACACGGTAACCCTTAGTTCCGAACGGATATCCCATAAATACTCCTTTTATTGCCTTTGGATTTGTTTTTCCCTGAACCTTATGAACAAACGCAGAGCACCCGAATCTTCTAAGGTTACTTAAGTCGCACTTAGTACCTGTCCATCTTTCTTCGGGTAGTTCGTAATCAATCGCAGAGTTTGGAGATCGGTTGATCACGTACGTGGCCGTTGAAGCAGCTTCGGCCCAAAATTCTTGCCCTAATCCTGTCTCCACGAGCATGCATCGAACTTTGTCCATGATTGTTCTGTTCATCCGTTCCGCAACCCCGTTTTGTTGTGGAGTATACGGACAAGTCTTGTGCCTCTTGATTCCTGAGTCTTTGCATAGTTTATCAAACTTCTGATTGCAAAACTCAAGGCCATTGTCCGTTCTTAAGCACTTAATCTTCAGCTTCGTTTGATTTTCTACTGCTTCCTTCCATTCTACGAATTTGCTGAATGCTTCGTCTTTCGACTTAAGAAAGTAGATCCAAACCTTGCGTGAATAATCATCAATGAAGCTAATATAGTATTTGCAACCGGCTAGACTTTCTGGAGTTGACGGAGCTCCCCATAAATCTGAATGTATGTACTCGAGAATCCCCTTAGTGGTATGTTTCCCAGCTGGAAAGCTTTGTTTGTGAGATTTTCCCAGGACGCAAGTCTCACAAAACTCAAGTTTATCCACCTCCTTCTTCGGTACATATCCTCTATCAACCAGCACGTTCAGATTCTTTAAACTCATATGACACAGCCTTGAATGCCATATCGTTGTTTTGTCTATCTCTGCCCTTGATACATTAGCTTCTCCTTTCGCCACTGTTCCTTGTAGATAGTAAAGACCTTCTTTGAACTTTCCTGAGATAACCTCTTTCCCATCCTTGTAGAACCTGATCATAAAGTCTTTCCCTTCATATTGGCATCCTGATCGCTCGAGCATCCCGTAAGATATCAAATTCCGGCTCATCGTCGGCATGTACCTCACGTCTTTGAGAACCACCACGGTTCCATCGGGTCTCACGATCCTGATCTTGCCAATTCCTTTTACATCACAGTGGGTGTTGTTAGCCATTAGAACTCTCCCTCCTTCGAATTCTTTTAGGTCAAACAACACATCTTTGTTTGGTGTGATATGAAAAGAACATCCGGAGTCCATTACCCATTCCTCTTTGGAATCCTTAGTACTAACCGTTAGCACTAATGGTTGTTTCGGCTCCTCTGCAACGTTGGCGGATTTATTGGACCTCCTGTCTGGACACTCTCTCTTCCAATGTCCCTCTTTGCCGCAGATGAAACAACCTTTGTTGTTCTTGTCATACTTCGGTCGGGACCTCGATCTCCCGTTTCTGCTTTGAGATCTTCCTTTCCCATACTTGTTGCCTCCTTTGTTTGATCGGTTTGAAGTCCTTCCTCTATCCTCAACATACAATCCCTCATCTTGAGACTTAGAGAGTTTACCACTTTCTAATAACTCTCTCTCTTTAGATCGTGCAGCCCCGGTTACTTCGTTGATCTTGAGTGTGTCTCGTCCGTACTTAAGGGTCTCCTTAAGTTGATCATATCGCTGAGGCATAGAATTTAGTAGTAGTATAGCTTGAACTTCTTCATCAACCTCTACGCTCAAGTTATTTAAATCTGCTACTAGCTTTAGGAAGTCATCAACGTTTGCATCAATAGTCTTTGAATCGTTCATCTTGAAAGTGTAAAATTTGTGTTGCAGGTAAATACGATTCGGCAAGGACGTCTCCGTGTACAGCGTGTTGAGAGCTGTCCACATTGCAGCAGCTGTTTCGCAGTGACTGATCTTCCTCAAGACTTGGTTTCCTACGTTTATAACAATGAGATCTTTTGCTTTCTCTGATTTCCCGAGCTTAACGGGATCAATGGTCGGGACCTCTTCCGCTTCTTTCTTCTCCGTGTCCTTTAAGGTATCATCTCCTTCTACCTTGTTGACTGGTGAATCCATTAGAAGCGTCTCATCTGTTAGGATATCCTTTAGCCCTAGGACACCAAAGTGAGCCATCATCCGAACCTTCCATAGCAGAAAATCTCCTGTTCCATCGAACCGATCGATGTCGATCCTCTCGATCTTTGGTTTAGCCATTCTTGTTTAAAGCACCCTTGCACTCAAACCTGAATGCTCTGATACCACTTGTAAGGGTTTTAACCTTGACTTTGTGCTTTGAACTTAGAATAAGAACGTAACCAAAACGTATTCTCTTTATTAGAATATGAAACCAATCTTGTCTCTTACAATAGAAAGTTTAGATTTAAATACAAAAGACTCGAACTCTTGAATTATATCTCTCTCTATTGCTCTCAACCGTATGAATAACTATGAGGCTCTCTCGTCCTTATATAGGACCCAAAGACCATCCTATTTCCTAATGTATTAAGACAGACTTTCCTAATTTACTTTAGACTTCCTGTTTTCTTTGACGGACACAACGTACGAGAAAAGGAAATAACTATAACCTCCTCTTGTTGCAGGATATTGACGATTGGGCTGAGAGATTAATCAGTTG
>NW_026616543.1:0-23933 GCF_000801105.2 Raphanus sativus | reverse complement strand
AAATCATTAATTGGAGATCACAAGAAAAACGAAAACATAAGAGAATCATATAGTGTCATAAAAATCAAGTGTCACTGAGAAGAAAAAACACAGAGCAACAACGAAAGAACCGCTGATTTTAGAAAGACACAAGAGTCTCGGAGTGGTTTGGGAAAACACTGATATTGTATATATCGCCGTAGCTAGAAAGTCCATAACGACGTCTAAAGTCACCACCCACAATTCCTTCAAACAAAGCTACCCTCATAATGTTGCTACTTGGATTGAAATATACAATAGAAAGTGATTCTTTCTTGGCGGTGGTAAAAACAAGCTCACCAGCAGCAGTAACACCGTTGAAAAATACACTAGCAGGTATATCAAGAAAGCATTTTTCATGCAGCCATTCGTCTCTATTTGGATTTTTCAAAATATATAGATCAAGCTTGCCAAAGTGAACGCTTCTAGGAACTAAGGCTAGCCTTCCCTCGTGAAGTGTCATATGGCACGGCAATTGATAACAACCTTCCGGTAGTTTTATAAGATTGAAGTTTTCATGTTTGACATCAAAGCTCATTATTATACGATGACCATCAGTATCATGAGCTTCATAATACAGAATCCCATTGAAGCATCGCCCATATCCTCCAGTTGGGGAATGCATAGGGCAACGTCCTTTGGTTATTATTCTCCATGATTCTTGACCTCCCAATGTAAAAACCCGTGGCTGGTCGGTATATTTCATTCTCAACATGAATAATACTTTGTGTTTACCTTCCAAAGGATCGTAGCCCAGATAAGAACAGTATCCCAAATAAGGCAAATCTTTAAGCGAGATGGTTTGTTGGGGTTGTGGAAAGGTTAAAAGCCGTCTCAAGGTTGGGTTCCATACTACTAGATTCCTAAGTAAAATCAAGCCATGGACGCTCTCGGATAGCTTAATACCATAATATTTAGGGTTTGTGATTTGATAACTGTAGAAAGGAGGATAAAACCCCTCGTGATTCTGGTTTTGAGGAAAGCAGAAAACGAAGTGCTTCCCATGTAGTGAGAAGGTGAGCAGAAGACGCGGTGGCAGTGAAGAGGACCGAGACGCGAAGGAGTTGATAAGACTCGGGAATGTGGTGAAAGAAGACCAGAGCTTGGATACAGAGAGAAATCTTGCGATCGATTTCGCAGGAAGTCTTGAAATTATCTCCAAGGTTAGATCTAGAGGAATATGGTCTACTTGACATCCATCATCATCATCATCATCTTTTGTTGCTCTGTGGATCTTCTTAACCTCTTGTTCCTCCATGACCGATCGCTCTAACGATGAAAAATAAAAATACCCTAATTCCTTCTTCCAACTATATACATCCCACTTTGTATTTAAACCTAAAATTAAAATATGTATTCTTTTTTTTTTACTGAAAAATATGTAATCTTTATAGAATAAAATAAGAAAAATTTGTAATCCATAATAACATTAAATAACTAAATATTAGCACCCATATTTGTCAAAAATATTAAAATTATATATGTTTAATTTGATAAAATAAAAAATAACTTTTAAATTAAAATAAATTATTAAATTACTAAAAATTACATTTTAATTTTGAATATTATATCAATAAAATAAATGTATATATGCATTATTAATTGTATTATAATTATACTACTATATATTAATTAATCGGTTATTTGGTTTATTCGGTTTATATACCAAACCATATCTATATATTGCGGTTATCAAAAGTAACATTCATTTGGTTATATCGATATTACCGAATCCAAACTATTTTTTCTATTTTGCTTTGGTTCGGTTCTACCAAATTTAATACCCTTACTCAGAAGATGATATGATATAGACTTAGATTTTTTTTTAAAAATTGTCGACATCATACATGATGATGATAGACCTGTGAGAAAGAGACTACATCAAATATTGTAAGGCAATTCTTTTAAATAGTTTTTTAAAATTTTATCATAAAAATAATTTTTAGAAAATAAAATAACCAAAATAGTCCATTTTTGTTTTGAAAATTATAGTTTAAAAAAAATTGTTTTAGTCATTTTCTGCCTTGAGTACATTTATTTTGTGTCTTCAATACTATTTTGTAAAAAGAAACTAAAAGTGATATCCAAGACCAAGACAATTTCTCAAATATTATACAGACTAGAAACGATTTGATAATGCCAACGTAACACGGAGACGGACCGACATTTTTAATTCATTTCTAGTCCGTCTGAGATCCGAACCGTGTTCCTCTTTTACTTAACCAAAAACAAAATAAAACGCGTGTCAAGCCACAATTAATATAGGGATCATAGGGAGGGAGATCGTATCGAAAGAAGAAGAAGAAGAATCAAAGGATGAGTGGGCACGAGAATCACGATGACGTCAGCCGGATCTCTACTCCCTCCTCCGCATCATCGGATCCCAAAGCTCCTCACTCCTCTGACTACGCTCCTTACCCTAAGCTCGATCCCAACGACGTCACTCCTCCTCCTCCTGCTCCCGTCTCCGGCAACGCCGCCGCCACCACCATGCCGCCTGAGTTCAATCCTTACGTCTCTCCTTCCCCTGTCCCCAAGAGTAAGCTACTTCGCTTCATCCGATCTCGCATCCTATCGAATTTGATTGATTGTATCAGATAGAGTACACGTTAGCACGTGGTGTGTATGTTAGCAAGTTAGTTAGAGTGTAAGTTAGCTAACAACACCTTGTATATATAACTTGCTAACATACACACCACGTGCTAACGTGTACTATATCTGATAGATTGATCGATCGATGTTTGGTGATTGTGGCAGATACAATGGACTCTGTGAAGGATACGCTTGGGAAATGGGGGAAGATGGCAGCAGACGCCACCAAGAAGGCTCAGGATCTCTCCGGCAACGTTTGGCAGCACTGTAAGAAGCTCCCCTTCTTCTTTTGATGATGAATCTAGTGTTTCTTGCTTTGTGTGAGGAGGAACTAGTGTTGTGTAGATATGTATAGTGTATATGATTTGAGTGATATCTTTTTTTTTCTTTTTTATCAGTGAAAACAGGCCCAAGTGTAGCTGATGCTGCTGTTTCTCGAATCGCTCAGGGGACCAAGATACTTGCGGAAGGTGGATATGAGAAGGTCTTCAAGCAGACGTTTGAGTGCTTTCCCGATGAGCAGCTTCGCAAGAACTATGCTTGCTACTTGTCTACTTCTGCTGGTCCTGTCATGGGTGTTATGTATCTTTCTACGCACAAGCTTGCGTTCTGTAGTGACGCTCCTCTTTCCTACAAGGAAGGTGATCTGACCAAGTGGAGCTATTACAAGGTAATACTACTGGCTATTGTGTCCTATGTTCATTCTTTTCTTTGTAGAGTCTGTGAGTGATGACTTTGATATGATGATGATCCAACATGAACAGGTGGTACTTCCGGTGAACCAGCTGAAGGCAGTGAACCCGTCAACAAGCAGAGTGAACACATCTGAGAAGTACATACAAGTGATTTCTGTCGACAACCACGAGTTCTGGTTCATGGGGTTTGTGACTTATGATAGCGCTGTCAAGAGCCTTCAAGAAGCTGTGCAGTCGCATGCTCCATGAGGAGGCTCCACCGGTGTCTCTAGTGTTGTGCATTTATATGTATGGAACAGTGTGTGTGTGTGTGTACTTTTATACCATTTCAGTTTGTGTTGTACATTTTACTCTCCTGGCGAGTGATGATCATAAAACGGAGCATTGCTTATGTTCATTTACTTTTGTATGATTAAATTATTATTTTATTTACAAATAATCCCATTGAATCTTTATCTACCACTTAGATCAATAGATAATAATTGTTCCATTTAGATCATCGATGGCTCTTCATATTAACCTAATGGTGTTGGTCAATAGCAAACTTGTACAAGAACAAGAAAAACCTCATTGTTTTATCAATTACACCAGAAGAATAATGCATGCAAGATAGCTCAATAATGAACAGGCAAAGATATTCTCTGTGACTGGTAATAGGACCCTTGTTGTGAATATAATAAATCACGGGTGAAATGTATGAAGCGTTTAAATTATGAGGACTTTTCTTTGTTATTTATTAGTAGTGTCCAGAGTAGAGATTAGGGCTTTCCTTTATAAAGGCCGCCACTTCAGGAGCAGAGCAACATCAACAACAAGTAGCGTTTTCTCAGAAACTAGGATCTCCTGGCATTCTTGTTTTCGATTTTATGTTTTGTGGTTTTGCAATTTAGGCGTTAAAGTTCCCGATGATCGAATAACCATTACTATATAGTTTCAGCCTTGTCTGAATATATCAGTGTCGAAGCAAACTCAATTTGTCTGAGGGAACTAGATTCGTCTTTTTTTTTCTTTTATTAGTGTTACGTTTTTTAAATTTTAGTTTCACGATCTTGTTCATTTTTCTGGTTTGGTACCCAATGATGATTCGAGAAAATCTCTATAATAAGTTTCAGCCTTGTCTGAGATAATCAATGTTGATAAGTTCTTCGATTCTGAGGGGAAACTCATCTTTTTAATATTCAATCAAATGTTGATAATCAATACGAGTATTATTTTGTGAAAACATTTTTTTAACGTCCAGCAAACTTTGGCTCAAACCAGCGTTTTCAGCTTGTATTTTATACGATGGATGAAACAAGAAAAACGGTTTATGGGTTCAACGAAGTAGTTTCCTCTGTCGTGTAAAACAGCTCCTTACCGGATCTAGGCACCTTCCAGTGAAACATTGTCTTTCTTACCTTTCCTGAAGCTTTTTACACTCTAAATCATGGACAAGCATTTATTAATTTAAAAAAATAAATGTTGATACTCTCCAAAATTTCAATAAAACATAAGTTCCATGGTGGTTCCACGTTCCCAATAAGCATTTGGACCTTTAGCGAGATCTTAATCTCTCGATCTCATGGTTAATGACTGATGTATGACAATAGTAGTCTGATTAAAAAGAAGTTGTAAGAACGACCATCTAGTTTTAAAGTAGACTTGCCTATACAATAATATGAATCCTAACACAAATGAACATCGGCGGTACTCAGCTAACCTGCTTCGATCGACTTTTTCTTTCGTTTGGCTTACTCGATCTTTGTTAGTGGGCCAGAATTATTGGGCTTCATCTTTATTATTATAATCAGAAGATTAATGCATGCAAGATAGCACAATGTCGCCCAGTTTGTTGTTTAAATTGAGGAGGCTGCTTAACGATTTACTTCATTATCAAAAGCTTTTTCTTTTTAATCTTCCCGTTAGTTTTAAGCGCTTAGCCACGAAAAACAAACATCACTTGAAATTATATTTGGAAATTGTTTTGGATCAAAACAATCAATGGTTGGTTTTTACAACTTTCACCATATAGGATCCTATGTTCAATGTATTCAGAATTATAATGAAACAAGTCTGTTTCATATGGTGTGAGAAAAAAAAGTGACAATTGAGTATATGGAAACAAATCTAAATGGTGCGGTTGTGCAATCGCCTTAATCAAGTTTTGATTATTTAGATTAGTTGCATGCGATACATCTAGATGATTTTTTATAAGCTTCATCATCTTATACTTAATCATGAAGAGGCCAGCTTTACAAGTTTGCGAATGGTCATTTAAGATATTTGAAACTTACTCAAAGCCATAGCTCTTTGTCTTCTTATTCTTTGCTCACCTACAAGCAAAGTACGTCGTTTTTATTACTTACTAAAGTTGTTAGCATATAAACTATGACCGGCCTACCAAACTCTAAGCTGTAGAATTTGGATTGTTTTTATCAATTGTTCGGATAACATATGAGTTTTAAACTGGTATTGGATTTTTCAAACACGTCATTTTCTTATCGAGATAATTTCTCATAACACTGTTTGTTTTTATAAATTTTATTATAATATTTAAACTTGGTTGATGTTTTAGAACTTTAGTACATGAATAAGCTTCATCAATTAAAACTTTTATGTGATTTTTTTCTTTTGCAGATACACTTTTTTTGTTCATCTAACGTTTATGTAATTTCTGTAGAAGTTTATTACACTTGGATCAAATATTATTAAGTCGATAATACTGGTACGTAGTAGACCAAAACTTAAAGTTCATTCGACCTAACTTAAGATAAACTAAAAAGGGAGAAGCCTGAAAGTGACATAATTTTCGTGGGATCACAATTTTCATTGGTTAAAAGCGCAATCAACTGAGTCTGAGATGTAAGTTATGTGGTTTGTAATTAACGCTAACCAAATAAGTCTATAGTTATATTCTTATATCACTATTGTTCTTAAAAGGTGAAATGAGGAAAGCATGCAAAACGAAAAGAGATTGAAAAGGAAAGGAAGGCGGGAGTGGTAATTCAAAACTAACTAAATGAAAGAAGAAGCGAGTCAAAGTAAGGCAACGTAATTGCGTACACTAATTGATGTGTCAAAGACTCAAAGTTAGACCGAAACAAGAGGTGGCTACTTCTCTTATGAGTTTCAAGTTAAACAAATATTGACATGCTTCGTGTTATGATGGATGATTAGTTAGTTTTGCTATACGAAATATCATGTTCATGTTGTGTAACATTAAACATATAATTTATCGTCGAATATCAGTTTTCCATATATAACGTTTTGAATCTTCAAAAAAAAAAAATCATTTTCCAAGACTGAAACAGCTAGTCATACCATCAATAATCAATCTTTTTACGAAAATAAATGATCCATCTCCTACCATAACATTAAAATAATCAGTATCTCCTAGTATATGGTATCTCAACGAGTAGTAGTTGAACAACCAAACATAAAAATAATCAGTATCTTATTATATAATGAATCGATGATCATTCTTCCTCGACTAAGTAGCGAAGTAGGGATTGGGTCCACAACCAGTAAGAAAAATAAGTTGAATGCCTTATAAAGTTTTCCTAAATAGGTGGCTATAAAATTCATAAGTGTCTATAACATTTATAATCTCTAGTAATCCATTAAAGTTGAGGTACCTTCAAACCAAATGGAAATGTCTAAAAAGAACACTCGATACTTGCTTTTCCTCCGGTCTAAGTCTTCCTTTGTCACATATAGTCATAGACTCATATTAATAACCATTAAAGTAATCACTTCTTAATCACAGTTAACACTACAACTTGGACCAAACATAGCTATGACATTTTATATCTAACTGTTTAAACTTGTGTCTTTTAAAATAGAAGCAAACATAAAGGTATAACTTTATTCAAAACATATTGGTATAAATACTCCAGTTGTTTCTTTGTTTTAAGGAAAGGTTTTAGTAAGCGTTTAAACTTTAAAGTAATTTTTCTAAAGTAATAACTTTAAAGTAATTGTCAAAAGATAAATAGCGTTAGTAAAAATATATTAAAAACATAAACGAAAAGTAGAAAAGACACTGTTAGTAGACCGAAACATTCATTCAAAACAAAAAGCAAATGAGCAGAACAAAAAACAAAAAACAAAAAACATTAATTGTTAGGCCAAAAAATTATCTATTTAGCAAATGAGACGAGCAGAAGTTACCGCACCTGTATATTAGCTAAATATCAAAAATACATATCCCTGTAAGCGTAAATGTAATAGTGTATATATATACAAAGCAAATCTCATTTGTTCACACTGAAACTACAAAACTCCCTCTACCTCTCTCTCCTCCCATCAATTTCTTCATGACATTTCTTCTGTAGAAGGGAAGAGTTTTCGTTACTCATCACAAAAACCCTAATAAAACCTATAATCCAGCTACTTGCTAAATGGGTCATGATAATATCACGAGGCTCGCGAGTCTACTCGTAAAGCTACCTAGAGTTCCATCTGGTTGGCTCTGTCTCCATCCCCGACCGGACAGCGATGTCGGAGGAGGACACAAACGACGGATCAAGCTCGTAAGATCCGACGGTTCCTCCGAGCTCTACGACCGTCCCGTAGTGGTCTCAGAGCTCACAAGAGACTTCCCAAAGCACAAAATCTGCAGATCAGACTCACTCTACATCGGACAGAAAACACCAGTTCTGTCGGAAACAGACACGCTTAAGCTCGGACTCAACTACTTTCTCCTTCCGTCTGATTTCTTCACCAACGATCTCTCTTTCCTCACCATCGCCGCCTTGAAACCTCCTCAAAGCGGAGGCGTTTTGGTCAGATCAAAATCCGCCGGGACTCAGCAGCAGCAGCCGTTTCTTATACAGAAGGAAGGAACAGGAGAGAAGCTGAAGATTCGTGTGTCCGAAGAGTTCATGTCGGAGTTAATGATGGAAGGAAGAAAAAACAAAGAAGAGGAAGAAGAAAGAGAGAACGAAGAGAGAGTTTGCACGACGGTGAAACTAAAGAAAGACTATGTTCAGTTAGTTGGTCTACGGACATGGAAGCCAAAGCTAGAGACGATAAGAGAGACGAAGGCGACTGTGGAGAAGAAGAAGAGGAAGAGAAAGAAGTTTCTTATGATGAAGAAGAGATCATCATCATGCAAAGATTCTTCTCAAAATGATTCATGTTCGAAGCGTAAGCTTCAGTCAAAACTCAAGTCCAAAACTAAGAAAGCAATTCTAAAAAAATAGCTTAGTTTTCGTATTAAAGAAATCAGCAGATTGTGTGTTGATACATAGAAGAAATTGTTTGAAAATATGTAAATAATATGAGAAAAAATTAACCAAAGTATACAAATTGTTTCCGAAACTTTTTGGACTAATCCTACTTGAATCAAGGAACTAACTTCTAACGTTTGTAACTATTCATTATAGTTGAACTTCAAATATTTTTTTAGTTATATTTTTCGTCTTGTTTGCATGAAAATTATGAGTTGCTTTCGTTCTGCCAAAATGAAGTTGCTTTCGTACACAAACGTATCTTTCGAACAATGTGGAACCAGCCATTCAAGTATACAAGTTTGAAAATCCAACGGATAAACTTTCTGATTGTTAACAAAACAAGGAGTTTTCTTTTCCTTTCTATTTTGGCAACTTGTTTCACTGAATTTTAAGTTTTAGTTGTTTACCAAATATTTTATCAAAAATGAATCAGCATTTATTTAGTTTGTCTTTTATTATGTCAAACAATTATTTTTTGTAAGGAGGGAGGGAAATAGACGAAAACTAAGAAAAGAAAAAAAGCGAAAGAGGTCAAAAGCGTGGTCGTAGTTACTATTTGTGACAAAGCTTTGAATGAAAAATATATGAGGAAGAGGTGAAAAAAAAGATAGAGAAAGGAGAAGCACGTGTTTGTAGAAGTTTTGTGTCAGTCTCGTTTTAGATTTTGTGAACAAAAAGTGCGGGAAAAGAGACAAAAGAGGAGTCAAACAAAGTCACCCAGCGACATCTTTTCTCTTAGCTAATAGTATAATAGTGTATGCAATGTAGCTTTCACAATTTAAATAGTATTAATAATTAGGTTTTCTGTGATAAAACATATCTCAAGAATGGAACAAGATCTGCCAATTATCTTCTAGAACGTGAGGGTGATGGGGGAGGATTTAGTCGCATTGACTCCATGATCCTGCCTATCTTCAGGGAGACTTTTATTTCGGAATTCTAAAATTTGTGATCTCCCTTATTTTTCGTTTCTGTAGAAGCCATTAATACAACAGTCATTGCTTCCGTAATTTTCTTCAAAATGTAAAAATGTAATTATATGCTTTTATTCACTGCAAAAGTAATATCACAAGTCACAACAGTCGGGAACTTTTCTCCAGCCTAGCTAAAAGAGCTATTAGGGGCAGACGTTCATTTTTTTAAAATAATATATTTTAATTTTCTTTACATAATTAATTTAAACTTAACCACTGAGCTAAAGTAAGTTTTAATAATTAGTTTAAACTTTATTTTATAAGTTTCAACAAACTTAAAATTCATGATAATCCTTTAGTTTAAATTCTTCTAAATTTTCCCTAATAATATTAATACATTATTTATTCAAAATAAAAATTTGTAAATTTTATACTCTTTCCATTTTCTCATTACCTATCTCTAAAAACACTTCTTTATTTTAAAAACATATTAGGATGGTTTCTTCATTATTTATAGATTTTGCTATCTTAGAAAAATATTAAATAGGTGGGTTTAATTATAGAGTGGAACACACCTTTATTTATAGAATTCCACTATTTATAAGAAAAAATATAGAGATAAATGAAAAATCTAAGATATTATTGATCTACATCAAGTTTATAAAAGTTTGTAAATTTTTCTACTCTTTCCATTTTTCATTATCTATCTCTAAAAAACACTTATTTATTTTAAAACATAGCAGAATGGTTTCTTCATTATTTATAGATTTTGCTATCTTAGAAAAAGTATTAAATATGTGGGTGTAATTATAGAGTGGAACTCACCTTTATTTATAGAATTCCTCTATTTATTAAAAAAATAATATGGAGATAAATGAAAATCTAAGATATTATTGATTTACATCAAGTTATCAACTGCTAGAGATGACTACAGCCAACTACACATGCTAAAATTGACTACAAAGTGCTGTCAAAATATCGGTATAAAATAACATGAACACTAGATTTTGACCCGCGCTTTTGAAGCGCGGAATATTTTACGATGAAAAAATTTCACTAATAATTTAACAAATATTTTGGTAAATTTTTAAAGAGTGTGTATTTAAAATATTTTTGCATTTAAATCAGTGTTTTTAAATTTAACCCGATTGTGATTATACCGGTTAATCCGGAGATCTGACAATTCAATTTATGTTTTTAAAATATTCATATTAAAAAATCACTAAAATCCGAGACTAACCGATTGAACTGATGGATGACCGATTTGTAATCTAATTGGATTTAAATTGTAATAGCTTCATAATTTGTAATCTTATAATCGAAATTTTAAAGTTTACTATTTTGCAATTTATGATAGTGAACTTTAAAATTATGACGTTTTTACAAAATTTTAAAGAGAAAATGATAGATATAAAATAATTAAGATTAATTATTGTATTATTTGGAAACATTGATAGTAGTATAAAAATTATATTGTTTGGAAACATTGATAGTAGTATAAAGAAATAAATATATTGTTTGGAAACATTGATAGTAGTATAAAGAAATAAGTATATTGTTTGGAAACATGGATAGTAGTATAAAGAAAGGAACATAAAGTGATTTAATGTATGTTTAACTATAAAATATAAAAGTTTATCTAATTTAAAAACTTACAAAATAAATGTTAGGTCCAACAGAATGTTTCTGTTTTAATAAGATAGATGATCAACTGGAGTGGAGTCTAATGGTTTGTGCTAGTATTATTGTTGTGTTAATGCATAGTTTATAGACTAGATATATATTGTCTGTTAGAACAATATAACTTTGTTGATTCATCAGTTTGTCGGTTATGAAGGTGGGAGAAGGATATATCAAGCTTCATTGTGACCTTTCTTGATTTCGTTTGATGGGTTATAGTTTCAAACTTTGCATAGGTCCTACAAAACGATTCTACCATTTTAGTAGGCCTTGATATGGGTTACTAGTGGGTTTAGTGATTTTAGGCTTTCTTCAGTTGATTTCTCATTTAGAATGTGAGACAACTTCTTATAAATGTCCAGGACAGCTTGGTCTAATGGTAAAAAAAAAAGAAGAAGCGGGATGTTAATGTGTCCGGTTGGATCACCTTTTATCCAGAAAGAGGATCTATCTATGGACTGGATTTCTCTTTGTGGATTAGTTTGAGTCTTTCTATACTCTAGACTAATCAATTTTTCTTTTAATAAACAGTTTCTTATAAATACGAAGAGAGCTCAACGACAATGCCTCATGGTGTATAGAACTCGCTAAAAAGTACTAGATGAACCCAGTAGTTGTCACCATTGGTAATCCAGGATAGGTCACAGCTCTTAGCAAGTGGTCATGATCAAAGAATAAGACAAGTTCTCAAAGTCAAGAAACTGATCAATGAGCTCGTTGAAATTAATTATTTGATGCCTCTTGAACTTCCAGAGACATGAAGCATCTAGGTCTAAACCATAGACCATTCTTGATCAATTCTCTAAAGGACAGTGATAGTGATACCGTTCTTATTGATCAGTTTCTTTTTCTAGCTTTATACTCTAAATTTAAGGATGACATAGAGCTAATATTATGAATTATAAATTACAAAACATCCAAGTAATAAAAAAATGAAATGGTAGACATCACACCATGAATCATTAACCAAAAGAAGTATATATAACCATGCACGGAAAGTACTTTCATCAAAGTAAATCTAAAACCACACATATAGTTTACTTCAGAATTTCAAATTCGCACCTCGAAATCTCTCCTCGATGATCATGTCAATCTTCTTCTCCATTTCAGGAGTCAGATAGTTCTTCGAGTCACCAACTTCCCCTTTACGGAAAAAATTCTTGTGTTCCACGCCTCTAGCCGTTTTTCCAGTCTTGTTTACCTCCAAGTTCTTCAAGTTATCCAACGAGCAAAGGTCTAATATCTTTTCCACACATCCACTCTCTTCTTCCTCCACAGAAAAAGGAACACCCAAGAACTCGGCAAGTCTCTTAACCTGACCACGAGGCTCTACCTTCAACTCCTCGTACCTCAGGAATAGCACATTCTTGGAGTCTTCCAAGCTTCCTCTCCAATAGCTCAACACATGTTCCCAAAACGGTCCGTAGTAGCTAACTCCACGACAAAACGACTCGAACATAGACTCCAACAAGCTTCTTTCTTCATCTATCTTAATCTTATGATTAGCGCACTCGAAAAACCAAAGAGACACCAACGCGTCCTTCACGTTCCTCCAAACGTACACGACCTTACAGGGAGTGCTCTTGAGAGCCTCTTGAAGCGTGTGGAACGGTACGTGAGTTGAGAATAGCCTCGGGGTTGTTGATGAGAAACTGGTCAGATCTGGTTCCGAGGTTTCGATGTATAGCCTGAGCTCGAGGACTGGTACTAGGCCATGAGGGTTGTCAGATAGAAGTGGATGGTTAGTAGAGTGTTTTGATCTCTCTAGAAGAGCTACTGTGAGAGCTTTGAGCCAAGTTGTGCCGGACTTAGGGAGCGAAGAGATGATTATATCGGTTTCTTGTGGTTTGAAACCTCTTTGGAAGTTGAGGATTCCTTGCAGAGTTTTGTTGTCGTACCAACATGATTGGTACTTGAACAACTTGGTTCCATTGAAGTCTATGTCTGAAGGAAGTGAAGAGATCAAACTTATGGTTTCTTGTTCGTCTCTCTGAAGGTATTTTGAGATCTCATTCACATCCATATTTTTTTGTTTGTTTGTTTTGGTTCACATGTGCGTTCCATTATCACATCACAACCACCAATCACAACCACAATAATTTATTGTTTTGATAATTAAAGATAATAAAGATAATTAAAGAATATGATTAATTGTGGTAGTTAAGATTTCTTTCTTTTTTTGGTCTAATTAGATATCTTTTTTATGGATCAATAAAAAAATAAAACATTGTTTACTAGTGATACTCCAGCGCTACGCGCCGGATTTGTATGTTTTTTTCTTACTTAAATTTATAATTTATTATATGGTTTTAGTAAAGAAAATATGTAAGAAATTATAAAGAAAATTTATAATTTATTATAATAAATTTATAATTTATTATATGGTTTTAGTAAAGAAAATTTATAATTGATTAACGCATGTAGAAGCACCACCTGAGAAAGGAGATGATGCATAAGAAAACTGCTAGTTTAAAAGTAAGCAATCATTAACTGGTAAACTGAAATAAGAAATCGGTGTAACTTCCCATTAATCAACAACATATCAATCCCAATATCTTTCTCCTTTCTTAACATTTCAAGCTTGCCAAAATTGTTGTAGCCTAGTTTGAACATCTCTACATTGATTTGTCTTTAACTCCGAGCAATGAAACTGGAAATTCGACAATGATTGAATTGGAAAAAGTAAAGGTAGTATCGTCCGAACTCTCACACCATCTATACATATACAATGAAACTGAGAAACGAGGAACTAAAGAAACATTCAATCGGAGATGGTGGGATGAATGTGATTTCTGGGTTGATTATATGAATGATTACGTCGATTGCGTTAAAAAAGAAGAATTGTAGAGGCTATATTCTCCATTGTCAACATCAAATACAAAAAAATTCTATAAACCTGTGTTTTGAAACCCGACCCAGACATTGAATCAGATGATTTACCGAATCACTGGATCATTGGATTAACCGCAGATGAATTGCGGGTTAATAAATAAATTAGTTTTATTATATAATAATATATTAGCTATGAAAACAAATATATATATAAACTAAAGTTAAGAATTTTAAGTGCACATACAAAATATTAAGAAATAGTTTAGACTATTTAAAAAAGTTGTAACATAAGAATTATGACATCTAAAAAAATCAAGACATTTTCCAATCCAAAATAAACCAGAATTAAAACATATTGTAATAAATTGTCAATAACAAAAATAAATTAACACCAGATCACATCAACTAATTTTGGTTTTCTCTAAATTTTAAAACTTACCAACAATTTTTTTTTCTAAATTTGTCACTTCATCATTTTTGAGATATTTTTCAGTAAGAGCATTCTCTAATTTATTATAATCAATCTCGCCAGGTTTTTCTTCTTCAACAATCCAAACTCTGTTTTGTAATTCATATGATCATATGATTTTATTTTTGATCTGTAAATTAAAAATGTAATGATTTGTATTAAATTAAATTAAATAAAAAATAAAAAAAAAATAATTTACTCACCTTTCTTGCCAAAGTAAATTGTAGTGTAGGGGAATAATAAGTCTCATCGTACTTCAGTCTGTTTTACGGACGTGCAGCTCAAGCACAATCATGATTCACTTTTTTACAAACGTAAATTGTAGTGTAGAAGAAGAGGAAGACGACAATAAAACTGAAATTTCAAAATTTTAATTAGAAATTTAGAATATAAAAAATAATTTCAAAATACAACTTAAACTAAAAATAGTAAAAATAAAAATTATCTATTGGTTCAACCAGTGCTGCAATAAAACCCAAACTCGATTTCTATTGGGTCATAGATTTATCAATTCAATTACGGATCTGAGTGAGATTCAAAAGACTCTTATAAACGCTTGGACATGTATCAAGAAAAGTTTAATCTCCCCTCCTCCCCCATTTATTTCACAATTAATACTAAAATTCATTAAATTTAAGTTGAGAAAATATTTTTATTATTAAAAAGAAAATGTCACTTGGCATTTTTTCCCCCAAGGAGATAAAAAAGCCTACTTTATTAGTATAGATATACAATACAATCTCTATAAATTAATACTCGATAAATTAATAATCTCTATAAATTGATAAATTTTACTGGTTCCAACTTGGATGGTTGTAAATATGATACAAAAATAATAAAATAATAATATTATTGAAACTCCCATGTGAATATATAGTCTCATTAAAATCATAAAATAATAATCTATCAATATATTTTTTATATAAGTACAAACTAAACATTAAATTGTTGATTTTATATTTACAATGAAAATACATCTATTTTTCTTAATAATTCAATATATTTTGATAATATTTAGTAATATTATATCAAAAATTACATAACAATTCTACAAAACATAAAAATATACACCAAATAAGATACTAAAATAATAGGAAAATCAAATTCTAAAATTTAAATAATGTATATATGGTAAAATCAAATATTTTCTTATTTTATAAACAAGAATAGAAGACAATCTAAAAATCAAATTTTTGTAAATTAATATTTCTATAAATTAATAAAATTTTAAAGTTCCAACATTATTATTTTATAGAAGTTCTACTAGAATAAATAAAGACTTTATAGTATCTAGTCTCCAAAGATATTTGTTAAATATCTTACACAAAGGTGAGTATAAAAAACCAGCCAATGTGAAATATAAAAGTTAGATATAAACCAAAGATATACAATATTATCAATCTTTTTGAAGTTTGAACGTAAGATAATGGGAAATGCCTACAAATCCAGCAGTAATGGCTTATTACAAACTTAATTAAAACATGCGGTTAAGCACTGAAGTAATCAGGCTTATATGAAATAGGTACTCCATGGGAGAAGGATCACCACAAGACAACATCCGATCACAAATGCAAACAACATAGATATAAGAGCAATTGTGACAAGTGCCATGGGCCATGGCTCGTATGAGAGCTGTCTGTATCTGTTCAAAATCACTTAAATGGTATGCCCAAATGAGATGCATTACTGTTGCAACAGATGCAAGCATTGTAATGCTGTTGCAAAACGAAAACACCATAAACATTGCTTTCTTGACCAAACCTGTGATGTCTAAATCTGGAGCAGAACCCATGTAAAACATTGTGCATGTGAAACACATAGCAAATGTCACTGCTACTGAAATTACTACAAACACCATATAAGAATTACGATATCTTGAATTGGTCTGTATGTTTCGTGCCGGTAAGATCTTCTGTGAGGCTGTGAATCACTCAAGGCCATGTAATCCTAGTTAGTTTAATCTCTAACTGTAATAAATTAAACCAGGCTTGATGATATGAATTGACAAGAACATAGCATGTTTGCAAAAGCAGATTCACAAATAAGATCATAAACGTTGACAAAGAAAAAAAAAATCTTTTTAAATGGAAATCCAGAAGAATAATTTAACTTAATAAATACGCACTCAAACTTTACCTTAGTTGATGGAGGAGAGGAAGAAGAAACGGAGAATATAAAGTTGTAGTTTTGAACTTTGTCAAGAAAATTGGGTTAGCAACCAACCACACTATTTGATCTGATGAAGCTATTGACAATTAAAGAAAATGTATTCTGAGTTTTGCATACCGAATCAACATCTATGTTTTAGCTTGCCAACAAGCAATTATATAATACAACTAGATCGTTGATTCCATCAAAAAATTGCTGATTCGTTAATTGAGTTTTATCCTCATCTTCAAGTCTTTCCTTTCTCTATGTGTGTTTATTCTCTTACCTCTCTTCCTTTAAGTCTTTCTTTTCTCTACGTGTGTTTCTGCTCTCTTACCTCTTCCAATGTTGTCTTTTAATTAATACATGAGCCATTTCCCTCGAACCACCAAAATAGATATTGTATATTATATGACCACATATTGTATAACTAAGGTTATGTTTTTTTTAATACAATGTGGTTAGAATTTTGTCTGAAAATCCAATTTGTATGCACTAAGGCAGTTTTTCTTGCCAATTCAACTTAGAACCAAATCAGTGATAAATTGAGAACAATATCTATATTTAGACCAGTTGACTTCTCTAGGCCACCACCGAATCATGGATTTAAGACTCGGATGATTACCGAATCATGGACATAAGGCTCGGAATACATGAGTTATCAAAAAAAAATCTGTTTATCTACTTTTAGCACCATGCACCAATATCCACATGGAATAGCATGCTATTTCATTAGCATGTGCGGTATCCGATAAAAGAAAAAGGTTGCGTCACCAAAGTAAAATAGCAATCGCACATAAATGAAAAAGTAGCAGGATGTTACAATAGATTTATAGATCGAAACATAAAGAGATTTTGAAGAAAAAACGACATTTTCCTCGCAGGCACAATTAATTCACAAACAGTAAGGCGTTACAGGAACAATTAAATGATCAAGAAAATCTTGCATTTGATAAGTCACAATAACAAACAATATACGCTGAATTTTCAGAGAAACGTAAAAAGCTACAAGAGGGTAGGGAGAGAGACACACTTGATATCTGTCGTTTCCACTCCATAGTAGAGGCGAAAAGGATTGTGATCAAAATCAATAGTGGATTAATATCAAAGAAGAAAGTCGCAAACTTGGACGACAGCGCTCACTATTTTTAGTAGAAGAATGTGGAGGTTGAAGAGTCAAACCCTTTTGTTCCACTCTCGCCAAGACTGTTTTGACCCACAAAGCCATCGAGCTCAAAGGAAAACGTATCCATGCTAGCATGCACAGCATTCCAATAGCTATCGGTCTCAGGAATCATAAGTTCAGCTCCAAAACAAGTACTTGGAGGAAGAGGTGGAAGCTCATGATCACAATGCTCATCATTCGTGTTAATAGATTGATAACCACATTCAGAAAACTCCTGCGGCCACCCATTGTATGACAATTCACTAGAGTTTTGGCTATTGGTGGTCGATGAATAAATATTGTTGTTGTTGTTGTTAGAAGCTTCTAGTAAGCTTGTATGGTTGAATAACTCGGAAATGAAACGTTGGGATTCGTCAGGAGAGATGAAGGAAGTTACTGAGGAGCCACGAGGCATATCGGAGTAGACAAAGTTGGTCCGAGCAGTCAACCCTCTTATGGACCGTGCAGCTCTATCATAGGCCAATGCAGCTTCCTCGGCCGTATCAAAAGTACCTAGCCAGTACCTCTCTTTTGTAGTAGGGTTTCTTATTTCAGCTGCGTATCTTCCCCACGGCCTTCGTCTCACTCCTACATACTTTATTTCTTCGTTATGTTGTGGTTGTGGCTGTTGTTGCTGCTGCTTTTGCCTGTGGCTCTTTTTTGATTTAGAGGAAGAACTGACATACGAATTACCATTCAAATCCATGTTTAGTAAGTATTCTTTTGCTTACACTCAAAAGATGAAAGGGTATGGAGACTAGGAGATACGTTGAAGTGATGGCTTTGGTTACAATGAAAGGTGTGTTTAAATAGATGAAGTTACTTTCACTATGTGGACCCTCTCGTTCATTCTAAAGATTCCTTTGGGGAATTTTATAGATACAAAAGGTGGGTCACATGGAAATGTGCAACATCAGATGATCATCACCATCTAATCATATGATTGAAAGTGAAATGATTTTGTGGCTTTTTGGATAGGCCCAAGTAAATCATGTAGGCAACCTATTTTTCTTTATTTATCTTTGTTTTTAATCATCTTTTTTCTTTATTTTCCTCTAGTTTGTTTTCATCTTTAGGCATGCTATTATCTTTGGGAACGTGAGATTCTTTGTGCCTACTCATGATCACTTGTAGTTGTACCATGTTTTGGTTTTCAATTATGAACTTTTGATAATAGAACACTTCGGAATAGAGTCTGAAAATTCGGCAATTTATCATCCTAAATTGTTTTATTTTTGGTTCACCATCCTAAATCCGTTTATCTTTCTCCATATTGCTTAAATGTTTCTATGGCATTTGAGTTGCACATGCATGTCACTTGTATAAGACCATTTTCTTATCTTTCAGGTGCTACATTTACACATGTAAAATCAAATTTCCATCAAATTGCTGACAAATTATATTGTTATATATGTTTGCCATGTACATAAATTGTCATATATATTTGCTATTTACAAAATTTGTCCTATTTTTACCATTTACAAGGCAATACCATTTACAAGGCAAACATATATAACAATATATATATGACAATTTTTATTTATTTTTCTAGCAATTGATCGAGTTGCCTTGATCAAGAAGTTGCCTTATGAATTTATCATATATGTGCCACTTTTTTTTGATAATCCAGTATCCGACCACTGAGAAATTGCCCATACCATTACATGATTTTTAAGCCTCCACTTAAGGGTTTCTGGTTACGTAAAGTGGTCTGGAGGGTGAGAGAAACCCATGTGAATGCTCTCGTGGCCAACGCGGATCAAACCCAGGGCGGGCACTCCAGCCGGAATTCCTTTACCACTAGGCCAACACGCGTTGGTTTATATATATATGTGTGCCACTTGATCTAATGATGGTCTAATCACTTGCTTTACAATACTCATGATTGTAAGCCCTAAAATCTCGTGGATCCAAATGATTATTTCCATTTATTTTCTTCACGATTTATCCGATATTTATTTATTTACATTATTCCACAATGACTAACATGGAAGCAATTTATATCAATATTTTACAGAAACTTTGCTACAGAAAACCATTTGTTCTCGTTTTCTTAATACTATTCCAATGCTTTTATGATTATTAGCATGAACGTGAACATGTTCTTTATCCTCGAAAGAAAGTACACTACAGATACATCGTATGCTAGTGTTGTGTATTATTACTGTCTTCGTTTATAGGTTCCAGTCAAATTAGTAACCCATGATGAAATTTTATATTTTTGGATGTAATAGTTGATTTGTTATGAATTTTTCTACACCAATAAGTTTAGTAATTTCTTACAGATATAATTATCACAACCTCTTTTTTACTTGTAGCGGAGTCAAATGAATTCATGCGATCAGCAATAATCTTATTTTAAACAAACATAAACAGAGACGACAAACCTTAATATTTGGATCCAAACGTGGAAAATCTTTTACGTTCGAAACAATTTACCTCTAAGCTATCAAATTTTGGTTCATTACTTCATTACCACAACATCTGAGTGGTTCATCAACTGTTATCAAAATCATATTAGTTCTTAGATATTATTGATTCATATATATGATCATTTGAACCCATATGTTGTCTTGTGTGTTTATGCTGCTAGTCCAAATTCCGAATTGGTGGCTTTTTCGAGCGGAGTTTGTAAAGGCCCAAATATTCGGCCCATTTGTACTACGTTATGTCGTTCCATTACTAGAGAAGACACATGCACGTCGTTTTTAGTGTACATAGGAAAAAAGCGAAACGTCAGTCAGTTACCTTTTCTGCCCTTCCAATCAAATTGGTGTAAATCAATCTTTTGGTTTCCTCTTTTTCAGAAATTTAATTGATTTTCCCTAAAGTTTTGTTTTTTTTTTCCTTCTTCGGTTCTTCCCCACAACCAGAGTGCTTGCTCCCAAACCGATTGAAACTAGGTGGGAAGATCAAAGTTCGCTCCTTTGGATCGATCTTCGTGTCTTGGTAAATGAGCTTCCTTCTCTCTCTCTCTCTCTCTCTCTCTCTCTCTATCATCCGCCATTGATTTTGGTTTAAATCTCCGATTCTCTTTTCTGGATTCCGAGTTTATCTTTTTGTCAGATTTGATGAGCAATTTTCTTTTAAATGAATGATCTTTATTTGAGTATCAGTTGATTTACAAGAGAATTTAGTATATCTGTTGTGTGGTGTGGTGTGTAGTGAGAGAGGATGCAGAATCAGAATGATACGGTGAAGGATGATGCGGAACTCGCTGCTTCCATCTCGGCGATGAAGGGTGAAGAATGGGGATGTTGCTCAGTGGAGGAACCTTCTTTTCAAGAAGATGAAGCTGCCAAGGTTCCTTATGTTGGTGATAAGGTCAGTACCAAACACAAACTTGTTCATATTGCTCTGTACTGTGTCTTGGATTTGATTAGAAGTGAATGACACTACCTATGAGTTGCTTTTGAAGGATTAGGATATTTTGGTTTTAATCATTATTTGCAGGAGCCTCTCTCTAGTTTATCTGCAGAGTACCAAGCTGGGAGTCCCATTTTGCTTGAGAAGATAAAGGTCGCCTTTTCTTTTTGTGTCTACTTCTTTCTTTTGTTTCGATGCGGTTGTTGCTTTTAGTCCTTTTTAAGTTCTTGTTGTTTGCAATACGTTTAGATACTGGACAGTCAGTATGTTGCAATCAGGCGGACCAGAGGCGATGGAAACTGCTTCTTCCGAAGTTTTATGTTCTCTTACCTCGTATGTGTTCTCTCTGAATGTCTAGCTAATGTTTGTCTATTCACCTTTGCAAGTTTAGCTAAAGTTTATTTTGCTTGTGGTTTTATTTGCAGGAGCATGTTTTGGAATCGCAAGATGGTGCTGAAGTGGATCGTATCAAGGTCAACGTTGAGAAATGTAGAAAGACTCTCCAAAACTTAGGTTATACGGATTTCACATTTGAGGACTTCTTTGCTGTAAGTTTAACACCTTTCTTTTGTCTTCTTTTGTGTCTGCTATCTGATGATTAAGATCATCTAGAAGATGCTCAATTTCATATTTTTTCTCTCTTAATGGTACAGTTGTTCCTCGAGCAACTAGATGACATCCTCCAAGGAAGTGAAGAGTCTATAAGGTAAAGGGCTGTTTATATTTACTTAACAGCTGAGTTTGATTACAGTTCTGACTTCCATGAAATTGCATGAGTCTCTTTCTCATATTGCCTCACTACTTGTGCCAATTTTTTTTATTTTTTATTTATCATCCAGCTATGATGAGCTAGTTAACAGGAGTAGAGATCAGTCTGTCTCCGACTACAGTAAGCTGCTCCTAATTTTTTTTTTTTTTTTGACGATGCGTATCCAACGGGAATGTAGTTTTGACAAAATGCTTGTGTCTCTCAGTTGTAATGTTCTTCAGGTTTGTTACTGCTGGTGAAATACGAACGCGTGCAGAGTTCTTTGAGCCCTTTATAACAGGATTATCAAACACCACAGTGGATCAGGTTTGTGCATTAATTTATTATCATGCTTTTTGCATTCATACTTCCGTAGTATTTTTAGTCACACTTAAAACTAAAAGATTCTATAGGAAGCTTTGAATTTCTCCGTAATAGATTATTAAGAGCGTATGGCAAAGTTCTTACACTGTTTCTCTATCACAGTTTTGCAAGACATCGGTTGAACCGATGGGGGAAGAGAGTGACCATATCCACATAACTGCTTTGTCGGACGCGCTTGGTGTTGCAATCCGGGTTGTGTATCTTGACCGTAGCTCATGTGGTGATACTGGAGGTGTCACTGTGAACCATCACGACTTTGTTCCCGTTGGCACTAATGATGAGAAAAAAGAAGAAGAGGCTTCTGCTGCTCCCTTTATAACCTTGCTGTATCGTCCAGGCCATTACGATATCCTCTACCCCAAGGTAATCAACACTTAATCCCCATCTATGTAACCTCTCTTCCTTTTAGATATTTAAGTTCAATGATTTGTGTGTTTTATAGGTTTTGGACGACGTGGAAAAGTGATCATTTGACATATTATGAAACCCATTAGGAGATGTTTACAAGCTGTGGTAATATGGATTCATCTGGATAAAACCATGTTACATCACCATGTCTTTACTCCTTGGTTATGATCAAAACGACCCTTTTGCAACCTCTGAAAATGGATTTTTTTTTGTTTTACTATAATACTCATTGGTAATCTTCTGTACCAAATTGAACCAAAGGGTTTGCCATATAAACAATGAGTCAAGGACAGAGGTCTATGTTTGTTTTAATGGCTTGTTTGAATTATAAAAAAAAAACATTCATGATATTGAAAGATAAACGATTACTATCATTGGTCTTGTTGATACATAAAATGTTAAAACCTCAAAAATTGTAGCAGAATGGTCCCAAGAAGATAAGTAATTATGCTTTCTGTTATTGCCTTGGCTGTTTCCACTTTCCAGCCAAGGAGTATTCCTTCCTTTCTGTCCACCACAACCTACCAAAGACTATACTGGAGAGAATTCAGTATATATAATATACATTTTTATGTCCTTTATTGTTTGTCACTTTCTTCTTTGGAAGCTTGTCGCAAATCAAAACTAAGCTCCATCGTTCCTCTAACTGAAATATTCAAACGAACACAAAATGAAGCATTCGGTTACAAAAGGGCCAATGAAACACGTTTTCTCTCACAACAAAAGAATATGCACTTGGATGATTTAGACGGCCGATTAAACGTCCTAGGCATTTGATTATGCGGTTTAGATGTATCGGAGGTTTTAACCAATACGTAAACTAAAATTTAAACGGACCTACGTATATTTCATTTGTGATGTATTTCTTGTTCAGTTTCTTTTGTTTTTTATAAGTTAAGTTTGATCTAACAATGGCAAAAAAATGAAATGTTAAGAGGAATAACTAGAGAAGATAAAGAAACAACAAAGGGTGATTTGTTTTGAAGTTATAGCATTACATGAAACATAATTCTGATTCATAATTTAAGCACAGGTTGGTTTTGATTTGGAGATATGGCATGTTATAGAAGATTGTACTTACTCCAACTATTTTATATTAAGTTACTAGTGGTAGCCCGCCCTACGGGCGGGATTTACTTGACTTGTGATTTTGTTTTTATTCTTATATGATTTGTTGTTTGATGTTTGCTTATTTTGTCTTTTGTTTTTCTTTTTGTATTTGTTGTCAATATATTTTATTACATAATATTACTTTAGTTATTATCTACCTTTTTGTAATGTTTTTATAATGAGAACAGATT
>NW_026616542.1:0-23949 GCF_000801105.2 Raphanus sativus | reverse complement strand
TATATATATATATATATATTAAATTACTAAAAATATTGTGTAAGAAAATATTTTAGTTCCAGTCTACATTGTCAAAAATATGCTTCATATATTATGTTTTCATAAACCATATATCTGAAATATTAAATATTTATGTATAACATAAATATCATTTTGTTAACTATATTTAAGTATAGATAATATTTTATTGTTTACTATTTGTTTACAGTTTGTTTTGCAAGGAATGTCAGGGTTTGAGGAAATTTTTATGTTTAGGGTTTATTTAGTTAGCTATGAGTGTGTGGATTAAAGTAATAGTAGTTACGTATATGCAATATTCATTGTAATCACATATATTTATACATAGAGTAAACATTATAATGATTATAAGTTCAACAAAATCTATATTATTTTATTGAGTTTTTATTGTAAATAATACATATAAATTTATAAATAAAAAATAATTTCTATGCTTTAAGGTGTAAGATGAAAGTGACATAAAATGCTTAACCTTATCAAGTAAGAGAGTTTTATGGTTATTTACATTTTAGCTAAGCTTTTAGCAAATCTACAACAGTCATTGGCTCCAACAACGTATCATGACCAATCTCTAATATTGGACACACGTAAACCGACTTCACTATCAAAACATCAATTAAAACAATCACCACAAATCAACCGCAACATCACCGCTAGTAATGAAAGCAAGATAAAGAGTTAATGCATCTGTACATTACCTAAAAATTTAACTTTGGCAAAACTCCTTTTTTATTATAAATGAAAGCTCCAGATCTTTGGTAAATCTCCTCTTCTTAGCAAATAAAATCTACAAACCATCATCAAGCTGTAAACAAAAAAAAATCAGAATTCATTTGTGTCCGAAGCAAGTAGTGAACACATCTCGAGTACTCAAATTCCTCAAACCTCGACAAAAACTTTGAACTTATGACCCCTCCTCCGATTACTTTACAGCAGAAAAAATATTCTATTCATTTCTATGAACTTATATAAGCACATATGTAATGACTTAATAGAAAGTTCCATAAACTTCATCCTTCCAGTCCGTGATTGCAACGCCTTGGACGTATATATCACCAGCCATACCTGAAGAAACCCATAAATAAAGCTCAACATTTTTACCCATGTCTTATACATCGAAGTTATTAAGGTGGAGACTTTAACATGCGCAATCATGCGTTAAACAATACAGTGAAAAATCCAAAACTTGTTTCAGAGATATTACCGAACTGAAAAGATGGTAATGGTAACTCCAGCCAAATTTTCCTGAGGATTAAGATTTTGAACTCGGATGGTGAGATTATGTTGACCACTTAAAGTGCAGTCGACGTTGATGATTTAACTGATCTATTTTCTGAAACTATTTGCTCTCTTCACCGCGTATACCTCCGAAAGCTCCGGCGTGTTACCTTCTAAAAACCTCTTTCGATTCACCAGAACACGACAAAAATCCCACAAACCTTTATTGAACCTCAAACAAAATTTCAATCTTCATCTTCGTCAAACACACACAAATATCGTTTTCGAAGTCACTTTTGTCAAAAAAATCTTTATGCGTCCTCAGTCATCACCTTTATAGTATATTGGAAATCATCCTTGAAAGTTGAAATCCAAATCCACGATGATCTATTGATCTCTTGTAACAGATTGCTAAACTCATGGATAACTTTTAACTATTGGTTTGATTGGCAGAGCATTAGCATTAGCATTATGCTCATTATTATCCAATCAACATTGATCATAAAAGCATTTAGAAAAGCATTTACAAGATGCTAATGCTCTTCAAATGCTTTTTGCTCAATGCTCTCATATGAAGCTTTTGAAAGAGCATTTGCATTTTGAATTTATATATATTCAAAATAATTATATGTAATTAAATTATGTGTGTTTAATAATATAAAAAATATGCTTATAATCAAAAATAAATTTATATTTAAAAAAGCTAAAATTTGTGATTAATTTTTTTTTTTTAAATAACAATATTTCACATTTAAAATACAATAAAATTTATATAATTACACATATCATTCATTATTTTTAATAAAATGCATAAAATAATATATATTTATATATTATAAAATAAACACATTTATATTTATAAATAAATAAATTATATGTCATAGATTATTTTTTATGATAATATTATATATGGATCATTTATTTCTCAACCAATAAATAAATAATGATAATTTTTATATAAATTACTTTTTAAATTTATTTATTTTATTTAATATTATCAAAATTATTTTTTCCAAAAATAAATTTTATTTTTAAATAGTTTATTTTTATTTTTTAAATAACACTATTTCACATTTAAAAATTAATTTAATTTATAAAATTAAATAAGATTCATTATTTTTAATAATAAATATATTATTAATATATATTATAATTTAATATATATTATTTTAAAATAAATATATTATATATTAACTTTTATGATAAATTGTATAATGCTACTGCTCTACCAATCACTTTATTAAAAAATTTAGTGAGAGCATACAGCTTCTGCAGTATACTGCTTCTACAACATTCTGCTACTGCTTCTTCATCTGCTGTACCAATCGAGGCCATGCCAAAGTAACGTGTTTATTTTTAATATGGATAGTTAATATATTTAAAATAAAATGAAAAGATACTTAAAATAGTGAGCTGTTAAATAAAACAAAATCCAATAAATATATATTTAATGAAAACAATATCCTAAAAATAATCCAGTGGCATCAAATAGCAAATACTGTTGAATCAGAAGGATACCTAAAAAGGGGTCTTCTGTTTTAATAGTATTGATTAGAAAAAAATAGATTGACTTTACTCATTACTCATTATCTACATCAATAAGTTTGAATACTCATTCAAGATCTTTTTGGGTCTATTTGAGGTTGGGTTTTCGAGGTCAAAGATTCCAGCCCATTTAGGTATTGCTAAATTTTTGTTTGGGTTCAATTTAGATCTTTATGTATTTGGTTCGGATTAGGATAACCAAAATTAATTTAAAATTTTAACTTAAATTATATATTTAAATTTCTAAAAATTTATAAATAGAATAATATATTACATTTAATTTGAATAACATATTTCAAAATACGTAAAATTAACATGTAAATTGGTTTGGTTTGAATATTTGCATAGAGAATCAATAAATATCTGAAGTGTTTTTAGTGTTTTGAGTATACTTTAACTAATTTAGACATGTAGTTTTGAATATTTGTATATATTTTTAATTATTTTGGAAAACTTGAAAGCAGTTTATATATTTTGAATGTTTTAATATACATTAATCTATAAATAATTAATATATAGGTATATAAATTTTATTTCAAATATATTAAGATACCTGAAATACTTTGGTTCAGGTTGGATTTTGTTTTGATTCTCTAAATACTATAATTTTGAATCCGTTTGGATATTTAATCAATTTCGATTCGGATTTGATACTACTTTTTGGATCATGTTTGGTTCGGTTCTTCAGATTTGAATTTTTTGCCTACTCCTAACTTTGAATCTTAATAAGAAAAATAAAACAAATAGTGAAAAATAATATTTTTTAGTAGAACATAAAATATATTTTTACAAATATTAAAGTTTAAGATAAATTTTATTTATTTTTGTTTCTTATCCGCCCGTAGGACGGGTGTAATTCTAGCACTGTATAGTCTAAAGTGATTCGCCATATACATTTTTACGGGAAAATCCCATGAAAAACCTTTAAAGTGGCAAGTAGTTCCACTTTAAATCTCCAAAGTTTATGTTTCTATAATAAACCTTGAAATTAAAAATATTATTAACAAAACTTTCAAAGTAGCTTACATATTTTATGTGATGTTAAGATAAACAGAATAATGAAAGTGTTAACGTCTTATTTTAAACATAACTAAAATAAATATAATCATCGGCTTCTTTCTTCATTGTTCCACCAAAATATATATTTAGTTTCAATGTCTCTCCGTCACTGCATTGTAAATGAATAAAGTTTATCAGTATACACAATTCATTTAAAAACAACATATCAAACCCAGAATTATCATACACATTACAAATCAAAAATATTTGAATTTTTTTTTACAAATCAAACATAAAGCCTGTGGGAATCTCAACAAATTAAAAAAAAAACAATTTGAATAAGAAGATTTAAAATGTTAGAACTATCTTACTCCATGTTGTGTACAACATTCATGATCTCTTCCTCACTCATGTCTCAATAAATCACATATTTTATCAAAAGGAGACATAATTAATAACGAAGGCTTACGAAATTTATTATTATGTTTATCTTAACATCACATAAAACATATCAGCCAGTTTGAAGGTTTTTGTTAATAATGTTTTTAATTTCAAGATTTATTATGGAAACATAAAATTTGGAGGGTTAAAGTGGAAGTACTTGCCATTTTGGAGATTTTTTACGAGATTTTTCCCATTTTTTACGGTAACTAAACATTCAAAAATTTACATAAACACAACTAAACATTGGATTGCTATCACGTTAGTTGGTTAGAGTTAATGACAACTAGATCATGACCCGCTCTACCGAGCGGGAGTCAATTTTTTTTTTTCTACTAAATTTACTAAATGTTATACATGATTGCAATGTGTATTAATATAAAATTTTGATAAATAACAATGTGTACTAATGTGTTTAAATAAGTAATGTGTTTAATTACTAAATTTGATTTTTAAATTTTATGATAACGTGAAGTAGATTTTTTTATATATATTATTTAAAATATATAGTGCTATATATTTTGTATTTTCAACATTTATCATATAAACTTACACTGGAGTATTATTTATATGAAAATATGTGTAACATAATATATAAATATATTATATAAACGTATCTACGATTTTCGCAAAGGCCATGCGCACCCGCACGGGTTTTATTTTTAAAATGTATTCTATATTGTTTAGTTTTATGTAGTATCGAGTTTGTATAATTCAATTTTGTGTTTAAAGAACAATATCAAATCTGTCTTTATGTAAAAATAACACTTTGCAAGCGCGAGTTGTGTCTTTCTATTGTAACACAAAATTTTATATAAAACTTATGTTTTTTGTACATTACGAAATTTAATTTTTTAAAATAACTATTACATAATTTCAAAGTGAATTTTATCTCTGAGGTCTAATATATTTTGTGTGTAATGGTTCAAAGCATTTTCGATATATATTATATTTCAGTTTGGTTTGTTTTTAAGTATTATTGTATAAGTATAATACTATACAACATTACTATATTCTATACAATATATAAAGCTATGTGTTATTTGTTTTAGAAAGTAGATTAGGCCCAACGTAGTTAAAGAATAGTCATATCTTTATGTATGTGTCTGTGACTTATCTACTTAATGTTATTCATACTAATAAAATCAATATGGCCAATGAAAGTATACTGATCAATTTAAAATGAATTGTATAAGGTAATTCTAAAACGATTAATATTTTTAGTATTTTAGTATCTATCTTATTTAAATCGACATGTAATAAATGTGAAAATCATATATGGAATATGGACAAAAAGAAGAATTGTATTTAAGGAAATGCATCAATGCAAAGTTAGCCTATAGTACGTATTATATATAAAGAATGAGACATTTAATTTAAATATATGAGGTCCACCTTTAAAATCTACATAGAAGAAGTTGTAATGTTTCTGATTTAATAAGATAGATGGTCATTGGCAATTATTTATTATATGACCGCAAACGGTAGCAACAACAAATCCATATGATATGAATTTAGTACATAATTATAGTTACTATGATTACATAAAATGTGTTCATATAATAATAAGTGTTTCTATAAATATTAAACACAATTGTTACCATAGCGACAACTGTTTCTGTTTTGTTTGTCTGATTAATTACTTCTATCCATGTTTATTCTAATTCTCTTTTTTTTTTCATTTTTGCTATTACCATATGTAACATAAATACATTCCAGCGATAAGTGGTTTAGCATTAAGTTTTGGTTGTTCTAGAAATATTGATTTAAGAGTTGTTTTTTTTAAAATAAATTAAAATACCAAACTATAAATCAATGACATTAAAACGATTTATATGAAAATTCTTCTATGACCGACACGTCAACATAAGTCACTTAAATGATTTCTCAATTAATATATAGGAGAATATAATTTGTATTTCAGTGACATTGAATTAGAAATGATAAAATTGAATTTGAATTATATATAACATATTAAATAATTTAAAGATGACATATCATAGAGATGCAATCATGTAAAACATTCTGGCTCTTCTTATTTCAAATTCAAATGTTATTTAGAACGTGAAATAACTATAGAACAAACGAGACAATAAATATGAATAGAACCCATAAATGCTGGCACATGGTCAGTTAACCGCTGACATATTTTCTTGTCATTTGATCTAAGATAAAGCCTGACGCTGACTTATCAAAATTTAACGTCTAATCCAAGAATTCGGTATAGTTAGCGTTTTAAGCGCACCAACAAGAATTACTGAATTTACATAAACTCGAAACAATCACATTATGAAAAATTGAAAATCACAACAACGAGCATCAAAACACGTGAACATTAGCATTTAACAAAATCAAGATCCTTTTTTCTATAACAACAACAGAGATAAGATAACATGACGACATTAAATCAATCTAAGATCATTACGACTAGATCGATAGCTAAGAACAGAAGACAAAGCTCTCTTCATACTCCCCATTGACGAAGTAAACCCTCTTTTATAACACAACGTTGACGTCGGCGACGACAAACCAATCTCTTCCTCGTCATCGTCCTTAACATACGATCTCGAGCAAGAAAGGTAACATGTTTTAGCACGATGCACAATTTTAGACCGAGGAGACGAGGAAGAGGAGGAAGAAGATGAAGACGAAGACGTCGTAGACGACCAAGAAAACGAAGGACGAGACACGTGATGCTTCCCGTTGAAAAAAGTCTTCACGAAACGAGTTTGTTTCGGTCTAACTTTGCTCAATTTGTTCCCGGAGGAGGAGGAGTAATATGATGGAGGCGGCGTTAGTGGCGGACGACGAAATGATTCAGAGAAGAGAGAATGTTTTGGTGTGCCTGGCCGTGTCTCCCACAGAAACGGCACGGAAGCTCCGCCGTAGTAGTAGATTCTCGAGGATGAGTTGACCTGCGAGCTCTCGTTTACGGTTACCTTTGAGGATCTGACTCTGTTTCTGTCGTCTTCTGATCTTTCAGACATTGTCGTCGTAAATGTGTTGTAAGGTGTTTGACGTGAGCTAGCTAGCAAAACTCCTTCTCTTGGATATGTCAGAAGACCACGAAGCTTCTTCAGATATGAAAGAGGAGACAAGCAGGGAGCATCTATTTTTGGAAACTTGATGTTTTGTTATTGTAAGAGAAGTTTGCGGAAGAATTAAAGGATCTTTATTTGCATGGAGTGTGTAAAAGCAAGCACATGACATGTGCTTATACTACTATTCTTTTTTGTATTGTCTTATTTATCTGGATTTTTCTATTTGTAAATTTCACAGATGACCATATGGCATATACATAAAACACTCGAAAACAATTGCGGAGTGCAATATGGTTAGATAATAAATGAGGGGGGCAATCCACAGTTCAAATACGACCTAGTATTGTTACTATTTACACTTTAAATCTACACACAATAGACATTGAAAATGATATACTAGACGTGTAGGATACAAAAGAGAGGGTGAGTGTGGACCGTTGGATGTACAGTTGAGCCGTATTAATGAATAGGATACAACGATCGTGGTCCACTGTTTCCGTACTGAGATTTTGCATCTATTCGATATAGAAATACCAATACAAAGTTAGGTAGATAATATTGTCATAAAAGAGTTAGGTAGACAATATAAGATGAACTCCTCCTATTTATTTCGCACATCCTCCTATATACGTTGCATACTTGCATGTATTAAGTATATAGATTAATAGGTATACACAATAAGAGACCACAAGTTTAGGCAGTTCTAGATTCAAGAGAACAGTTGGTTAGGTGGTGTAGGATATTAACGGTTGATTGTGTTTGGGTATATGCGGGCAAACCAGATATTAAATGGTTAAACATCGTTTTGTCGTTGTAATAATATTGTAACCTATTCATATTAAAATATACTAGATTCTGACATATTCTTGAAAGGACGATTATATTTTTTATTTTAATTTTTTGAAAATTTTAATTTTTATATTTGAATTTTAATCATATTTGTGTTAATATTAATTTAATTAAATAAAATAATCCTTTAAATAAATGAAATACATATTTAGACATAATATTTATCAATATGTCATATTTCAATTTTAATAGCATAAATATTTACATATGTTCTCAATTGTTGATGCATCAATAGTCCACACAACCTTTGTTGTTATAAGACCATGTACAATGGTTTCAATAGTCTTTCCACTTTCAACACCTTTATTTCTCTCTTTTAACATTCTACTCATCTTCTCTCTCTTCCACCTAATTTATTGAACATCCACTTCATTTTAAACTTATACAATGATTTGTTTTACAAAAATCCAACACCATACCCTACAATTTTTAATTCATATTTTTATTTTTTATAACATAATAGCTACATATTAATAATAAACTTAAAAACTAAAATAACATAACTTTTAATAATAATTATTTTGAATTATTATACATAGCTTACTTTTAAATAATACGAAATCAATATTAATAAAAGAATTAAAATTAAGAAAATTCATTTATAGAATGATTAGAATGAAAAATGACATTTTTCTTTTCTGTATCCAAATGAAATGAGAGTGATTTCTATTTATAGATAAAAAAGATTAATCTAGAATTTTAATATAATTTTTATTTTCTTAAAAAAATTTTATTATATAATAAAATGCGTTTCAATTATTAGGTGAGAATAAAACTCAAAAGAAATATGCACAGCTAATCACAACATGACACGTGGCAACGCTAGGCCACAAAAAACCGTTGAAACTTTGCAACAGTGTTGATGCTACATAGATTAATCCACTTTATCAAACATCCACACTGCGAAGATTTCAACTGTTGAAAATGAGTTTCAACACCCCCATTATGGGTAGTCTAAGAAACGTAAACAGTTTTTTTGGTAAAACACTTTCAAAGATTATGTTCCCGTAGTGCCAGACTAACCTTTTATAACACCCTAGTCCAAAATTTAAAATTATGCCATTGTACAAATTTAATCAAGAACATAAAACAGTATTAATAACAATTTAAGTTTTCATTAAAAAGAGATCAAAGTCCCTACTCTTACAAGTGGTTGATTAAGAACACTTAAAGATTGTTTATAAAAAAAAATTAAACTCTGTTTATAAAAAGAATAATGATATTAAGAATACTTATTTGTGAAATATAGATTTTTTTATATTCTTTTCTTATAAAATTATTCATTAGATTTATATAGTCACTTTATCAACATTAAAAACTTTGCAACGGGTGTTGATGCCACATAGATTAACCCACTTTATCAATATTCTCACTGCGGGGGTTTCAATTATTGAAAATGAGTTTCAACACCCCCTTTATTGATAGTCTAAGAAACGTAACTTATTCCATAAATATAATATCTATCTAGTATGGCCAATTGGACTGAATGCAAAGATTATGTTTCCATAGTGCCAGACTAACCTTTTATAACACCCCAATCCAAAATTTAAAATTATGCCCATGTACAAATTTTATCAAGAACACAAAACAGTATTAAAAACAATTTAAGTTTTCATTAAAAAGATATCAAAGTCCCTACTCTTACAAGTAGTTGATATTAAGAACACTTAAAGATTGTTTATAAAAAATGTAAAGACTCTGTTTATAAAAAGAATAATGATATTAAGAATACTTATTTTTGAAATATATATCTTTTTATATAAAATTATCCATTAGATTTATATAGTCAAGTCTTTCGATCATTTCCCTTTTAATTGATAACATAACCAATACATTTAACTTTTTTGTGACATGATAGACCGCAAATAATTTTTTACCAACTCCAACTTCGAAATACTTTATTTAGATGTGGTGATTGTTAGCGGAATGGTCAACAATATGTGTTAAGAAATTTCTATGTTTTGATAACAATCCTCCATTTTTTAAAAAAAAATCGAGCACTTCAATAGGTTTTCGAACATTTTTAGGTATTGATTTTTGAAAATTTTTTACTTCCACAAAAAAGCCATCACCAGTTATGTCTGAATGCGTACCACTTCTTAAAGAAGGTTTCAAATTCAAGAATGATGTCTTCAATGTATCCTTAACTGCATTTGTTACCTTTTTAAAAGCAAACAAAAATCTAAAAGTCTTTTCATATCTTTGGAATTGTTCAAATCTGGATTAAAAGGAAATTAATACTTGATTCATGAGTGTCTTGAGATAATCAACCTTAAAGATCTCCCTAAAATTTATTCATTTATAAATACAAATAAGATTTTTTTTAATATATGTCCAGTTAATTTAGATGCCTTAATCAACGGCTTGGATAACTTGCCCTCTGGACCGATTTTGTGGCCATGTCGTGAGTTATCTTCAGAGAGAAAATTTCACATGATATCGAGCGTAATATTTTGTTCTCTTTTTGATTGTTAGGTATATATATCCTTTGGAAGATTCTTCCTATATAGAATCATTTTTTGGTAAATTCAACCTATTTTCTCAAATGCTTTAGGTATTTACGCGCACCACAAAAAAATTAGACTTAGACTCATCTAGGACTAGGCCTTTGGTTTTCAGTTTAGTTTGGGTTCTGAGTATTTTGTTTTTAGATTTTTCTGTTCTAAAAATTTAAGAACCGTTTGGATATTTACAAAAATGGTTTTCGGTTCAGTTCGAATAACAAAATTAGGAACCGACAAACTAATATCAAAAAAAATATTTCTGGTCCAATTCGGTTTCAGTTCCATTTTTCAGGTAGTTTTGGATAATCTATATTACTAAAAGAGAAGTGCAAAATATAAATGTCCTTTACTTTTACTACTGAGATGTTTATTGAACCTATATTGAAGTATGTTTGTCTTTTCCTAATTTAAATAATAGATTTAAGCATCTAATATCTTTCCATAATATAAATAATAGATTTCCTTAATTGAATCTTAACTAAAATAAATTTCCCTGTAGATTTATAAATGTGTTTTGTAGTAATATATTAAATATTTTTCAAAATTTATTAGTAATAAATAATAAAGTAAAAAATCAAACATAATAATTCATTTATATAATATATAATAAAATATAAAATAATCTATTAAGTTATTAGTATAATGTTTTCGTATATATATATATATATGTATATAAGCCCAATTAGTTATAAATATTGAATTTGTTTATATGATACGCTGTGATATAATAAATAATTAAAATCAGAAAATATAATTATTCAAAGTAATAAATAAAATTATTATGTTTAATTTTTATTTTAGCAATCATGTAATACATTTAAATTTACATATATATACTATACTATTTCGTACAAAAAAAAATTGTGAAAACAAAAATTCAGACGGTCACAGATTAGTCTAGGAATAAACAATAACATCGTGAAATTATCGTCTTTAACAAATTTATTTTAATAGAAATTACAAATATTGGAATTCGAAAGCATTTATGACCCACCCCTATACTATTTTAATTAGGATAATTGAATTTTTATCAGAATATTTTATTAAAACTTTAATTTTAATTTCGGTTATAAGTGCAAAAAAATAATTTTTGATCTAAGTTTACGATCAACTATTACAAATACATCATTTAGTGCAAACAAACAAAAACTAAAAACAAAAAATAAATATATGTGTAGTCGCACAGGTCAAAATCTAGTATATATTAAAACATCAGATAATTTGAGTTTTTCAGTTAAAATATTGTGAAATTCTTATTGTTTGGATAAAAATATCGAGTTATTTAAATTATTTTAATTATTTTTGAATAAAATATTTTTTTTATAATTCAGTTTATAAATAATATTTTAGGGTACTTGGTTATTTAAACATTAAATATAATTAATATTTTAGATATATATTTTGTAGTTTAAAAATTTTAGTATCAGATTTTCGATTCGGTACTAAAATTGTTCTCTTTTTGATTGTTAGGTATATATCCTTTTGAAGAATCTTCCTTTTTAGAATCATTTTTTGGTAAATTCAACCTATTTTCTCAAACGCTATAGGTATTTACTCGCACCACAGCAAAATTAGACTTAGACTCATCTAAGACTAGGCCTTTGGTTTTCAGTTTAGTTTGAGTTCTCAGTATTTAGTTTTTAGTTTTTTATGTTCTAAAAATTTAAGAACCGTTAGAATATTTACAAAAATGGTTTTCGGTTCAGTTCAAATAACAAAATTAGGAACTGGCAAACTAATATCAAAAAATTATTTCTGGTCTAATTCGGTTTCGGTTCCATTTTTCAGGTAGTTTTGGATAATATATTAAAACATCAGATAATTTGAGTTTTTCAGTTAAAATATTGTGCAATTCTTATTGTTTGGATAAAAATATCGAGTTATTTAAATTATTTTAAATATTTTGAATACAACATTTTTTATAATTCAGTTTATAAATAATATTTTAGGGTATTTGGTTATTTAAAATTAAATATAATTAATATTTTAGATATATATTTTGTATTTCAAATAATTAATTTTTTTTTTTCAAATAATTAATTTTTCTTCTCCTAAAACGACTTCCCGTACCTGAGTGCTAACTGTCTCATCCATGGCTCCAAACACATTGTCATTGCTGACTGCATTGATATAAAAAATTTATGACAGCAATACATATAGCTATTTGGCCACAGCTGAGAGCAAGCAGCATGCTACGAGGTCCGTGAGGTTTCGTCCTGGAGTTCATTATTTTTTTTTTTTTTTTTTGAAACTGGCTTTCATTAATAAACTGCAGAAAAAAAGAAAAAAAATACAAGCCTTTGGAGCTATGGTTTTAGGGCGTAGCCCAATACAAAACATGAATAAAGAACCTTAAGTGAAACAAGCCCAAGTGAATTGTGTAAAAACCATGGTTAAGCAGCCCATCTTGGCCCAGTACTGATTTGATTCCAAAAGAGCATTACGATAGTTTGAGAAGCGGAGAAGTCGAAGCGGTGAAGAGTGATTTGAGGGGAGAGAGATCAGCCAATCCATTGTTGCATCATCAGGGAAGCCATCCTGGGACTTGTCTCTCTAAAGCTCTGAATGCGATTCCTAATTTGGTGGTCTATAGTTTTAAACAGAGAGTCTGTGTTCCTAAAAGCTCCTACATGCAGTCTCTGGTTTCTTTCATGCCAGACCCAATACATCACCGATTTCCACACAAGTAGCGTGAGGAGGTTCGATGATCGAGAAGAAGTTAGAGACATCATCTGGTCAAGTAGAGCTGTCCAAGAGCGATACGGTTGGATGTTGCATCGAGAAGCAGCAAGGCACCAAAGGTCATAACTAAAGTTGCAATCCATGTAGAGATGAGATCGTGATTCAGCAGAGGAGTTGCAGAGCAGGCAGAGAGGACTTACTTGCAGCCCCCATCCCAACATCCGATCCCGAGTAGGTAGACGATCAAGGACTACGAGCCATCCATGGAAGTCATGCCTTGGGATGCCTTTCTTCGCCCAAATCGCCGATGCCCACTGCACTGTCGCTTTACTTCCACATAGATAGTGATAAACATCAGCCGTAGAGAATCGGTTAGTTGTGTTCCCTTGTATTTCCCATTCAAAGTAGTCCGCATCATCATTAAGATTAACTGTTGTCAGGAAGGAGAGAAGCTGTAGCTGGTTGTCGGAGCGTGCTGGAGGGAGGAGCCAGACCCCGTTCCTGAGGAGAGACGAGACCGTGGCGTGGAGTGGGATCCCTAGTCGAGATGTAGCACCTTGCAAGTAGTCATAGAGGCACCCAAACGGGGACCAATTATCAAACCAGAACCTAGCCGATTCTCCATTCTGCAATCGAAGACAGATAAGTGGATACACAACATTTTTCATCTTTAATAATTTATTTGCCAACCAAGAGAAAGAGTTGCTTGGTTTGGTTGTCCAGTAGTTGTGCTCTGAGCCTTTGAGTATGACTTCTTTGAACCAGGAAACCCACACCGAGTCAGGCCGGAAGAATAGCATCCAGATTAGTCTCATGCAACAAGAACGGTTCCATATGTAGAGATCCTTAACACCCAGTCCTCCCTGTTCTTGGGTAAGCGTAACTTTGTCCCAAGCCACTCTGGCCGAATTCCTAGACTCAATATCCCCCTTCCACAAGAAAGTACTACACATTGAGTTGATTTTGTTGATGCAGGCGTTTGGCAGAATGAAAGAAGAGCACCAGAATGTAGTAATGCCGGAGATCACCGTTTTTATTAAAAGTAAGCGACCCGAGAAAGAGAGAGATTTTACCGACCAAGAGTTGAACTTAGTTTTGATTTGCTGCAGTAATACCCCACAGTTGGCCAGAGAGAGCTTCCTCGAGTTGAGAGGGACTCCAAGGTAGCGGAAAGGAAGTGAACCGTGAGACATTCCTGTTGAGGCTTGAATCGTATCAATTTCTTCCTGGTCCATTCCTGAGGCAAAGAAGGATGTCTTTTGGAGACTCACAGCGAGGCCTGACCTGTTCTCAAATTCACGGAGGATCATGAGAACGTTTTGGACAGACTCAATCGAACCGTCGATGAAGATCAGGAGGTCATCCGCGAATGAAAGGTGCGTCAACTTTGCTTTCTCACATTTTGCATGAAACTTGAGCTTGTTTGCTACTACCGCCTTATTTAGCATAAAAGATAGACAATTCATTGCTATAACAAACAAATAAGGTGACAGCGGATCACCTTGCCTCAAGCCTCTCTTACCCTTGAAATAACCATTTACCATTCCGTTATAACCAACCATGAAACTTGGCGTACAGATACAGGCACGAAGCCAGGAGATGAATAGCGGTGGAAGGTCCATACCCGTCAGACAAGCAAACAGGAAATCCCACGACAGTGTATCAAAGGCCTTTGCAATGTCAACTTTGATGGTAATTTTCTTCTTCCCTTTGTTTCGATGGTAGCCATTAATAAGTTCACTCGCAAGATTTGTGTTCTCAAGAAGCAGCCTGTCCTTTACAAACGCCGTTTGACTAGGAAGAATTAAGCTAGGTAGCATAGGCTTTAGGCGCTTTACCAAAAGTCTAGAGATTACTTTATAAATGGTATTGAGACAGGAGATCGGCCTGAAGTCTGATACTTTTGTTGCCCCTGGAAACTTAGGTACCATAGACAAGATGGTGGCATTGGCCGTTGAGGGAAGAAAACCTGAGGCAAAGAAGTGCAATATAGACGCAGTAGTTTCCTCACCAACAACTGACCATGCTCCCTTGAAGAACCCTGAGGTTAGACCATCTGGCCCTGGAGCCTTATTAGGATTAAGCCTGAAAAACATTGCCTGAATCTCGGATTGTGTTGGCACAGAGAGCATAAGCTGAGCAGTTTCTGCAGAAACGCGAAATCCAGTCAAGTCCAAAAACCAGTCTGGTGGCGAGTAAACTCTTGAGCAAGGGAGAGAGGACGGAGAAAGGACAGAACCAAAGTGCGACACAGCATGAATACTCATCTCTATTGGGTCTGTTATCCAGATGCCTGAGGGAGTCATGAAAGCTCGAATAGCGTTATAGCTAGCCCTGACTTGACAGATCCGCATAAAGTAAGTAGTATTGAGATCCCCTTCTCTAAGCCAATTTATCCTAGATTTTTGTCTAAAATAAATTTCTTCAATGCAACGCAGGAAGGACCATTTCTGATGTAAATCTCTCTCAGCTTGGAAGGTCTGTTCCGAAGGGGATTGAAGCGCTAGTACCTGCACACTTTGCAACAAACTGTAAGTTTCAGAAACTCTCTCCTGAATATTAGAAAAATTCTCTCTGTTTATTTTTTTGAGATCTCTCTTTATCTGTTTTAGTTTCCAACATAATTGGGTCAGAGTCTGACATTCGGTTCCGGCTTGAATCCAGGCACATTGCATTAGCTGGACGAAGTTGGGGTGCTTTGTGAGATAGTTGGGAAATTTAAAGGGTTTGGTACCAGCAATGGGCAAGGTATAGGCTAAGTCAAGGATACAGGGTGCATGGTCAGAGATAAGGGGAGGAAGGAAGGTAGCTGTGGCGTTAGGAAAAGCAGAAATGGAGGGGCTATTGACAAGTAACCGATCAAGCTTCTTGGCTATAGGATCAGACGGCTGCTTGTTTGACCAAGTATGACTAGGCCCCAGGTATCTAAGATCAAAGATCCCAGCTTGAAGAAGGCAATCTTGGAATTGGTACATTTGAGTATCGGGACCAGATCCATCATGTCCAGAATGCTCATTGGGGTGTAGAATTTGGTTAAAGTCTCCCCCCACAAACCAGCAGTGAGCATCCAGATTTAGAGTTGCCTCCAGGTTTATCAGCTCCACCCATAAATCTGCTCTCTCTTCACCAAGATTAGAAGCATAAACCGCAGAATAGTAGAACGGTGGGGAGTTAGGGATAGTCAGCAAACAAGTGATGCATTGTCGAGATTGAGAGACAACACTGACTCTGACTGTATCTCTCCAAATGATGATGATACGCCCGTCAGGATCAGCAGAGTGGTTAGAACAGAAGGACCAGCCAGGGCAAAGATGGGCTAAAAGGGGTTTCAAATAAGGTTCTTTAACATGAGTTTCGAGAATAGCTCCGAATAAAGGCTTATGGCATTGAAGCCAAGAAACAAAAGGCCTGTGCTTGTCCGGCTCATTAATGCCACGGACATTCCAAAAAAATAGCTTAGCACTCATTAGGATAGAAGAGGAGGACCCACATTAGCTGAGGAATCCTTAGTAACCAAAAAGTTAGGGACATCAAAAGGGTTAGAAGAGGTAGAGGGGGGAAGAGGTACAAAAGGGGAAGGCCTAGAAGAAGAAGGGGTTGGGGGTTCAGTGGAAGAGGGGAAAGAGATGGCTAAAGGGACAGAGTTTTTAAAAGGGTTAGGATTTGCAGATAAAGGAGGGGAAAGAGTTGGTGATGAACGAGAGCGTTTAAGAGAGGGTCTAGGGACAGGATCGGGAGAGGATAAAAGGTTAAAAGGGTTCTTTGAAAGGGTGAAATCCATAGGTGAGGGGAGAAGAGGGTTGTGAATAGGGTGAGAGGAGGGGTCCTGACTGGTGGAGCAGGAAGCCAGAGGAACCAAAGAAGCCACCTCCGCAATAGGAATAGGTACCTCCGCAACAGGATCAGGTACCACTACAGGTCTGTACATTTTTCCTTTCAGTTTGGGCTCCTTGCGAGGCGTTTTAGTTGACAAGTCTGGATCTTTTTCAGGAGGCGGTGGAGTATACGTGAGACAGTTGCGCACAATATGCCCCATCTCCTTACAATGCGAGCAAGTGGGCGGCACCCAAGGGTAACTAACTGAGACTTCCACAACCTCACCGCTCTGTCGCTCAAATTCCACAACTGAGGGTAAAGCCTTAGTAAGATCGACTTCAACCTTCACATGAGAGACCGTAAGGCTGACCATGTTCAGAGTGAAAGCATCGGTTTCTTTGGGTTCTCCAATCAACCCCGCAACAAGGCTCAACCCTTTCTGGTACCGGAGGTCTAGTGGCACTCCAGTCAGATGAGCCCATATTTTGATAGCTTTGAGAGGAGGAGATGACCTGGTAATGGAAGAAGACCACTGCTCTGTGTGAAACATTGTATCACCCACATACCATATACATTTCTCAAGGATTTTTTGCCTCAGGTAAGCGCTTTGGATCCTAACAATCGTAGTGCGGTTAAGCGGATTATTATGGATCTCAAGCTTTTTACCTTTTCCCCATAGATGGTTAAACACACTCTGGATTTGGTTATAGGGGGGAGCTTTTCCATTGTAGTAGCATATAATAAAATCTTTGTGGATTTCCGCTCCTTTTTCAAACACAGAATCTGGAATAAGTACCCTGGGGCGACCAGAAGCAGAAATGGTGACAGGCGCCAGTCTAGAGAGAGACTTATCTTCAGATGCTCTAATCTTTTCAACCAGAGAGGGAGCACTGGTTGAGGGAACGGCAGGGGAAACTGATGGAGGGACAGGAAGGTTAGGGCTGGGGAGTAGGGGAGGAAGGTGAACAGTAGCTGCTTTGTTAGTAAAAATAGGGGATGAAGAGGAGGGAGGTAAGGTTGCGAAAGAGGGAGGTAAGGTTTTAGGGGAAGGAAGATGAGGCTCGGTTGGATTTGTGGTTAAAGTTGAAGAGGGAAATGTTTTTTCTGAAATAGTTACTGTTTGGGATGAGTTTTCAGATCTAGAAAGAGGACCAGTAAAAGCAGACTCCATTTGGGCTGCTATTCCATTTCCAGCGACTACAGGAGTCTCCTTTATGGCAGTTATTGAACCTTGCTCAATAGATAGAGCAGGAACAGAGGACGGGTAAGATCCCTTACGTGAGTGACGTTTAGGGCCAGTTGGGGTTTGAGAAGAAAGAGGGGGGAAGTTCAAGGGAGAAAGGGGGGATGAGGAATCAGGTGGGTCAGGAGGAAAGGGAGTCGGAGGGGGCTCGCCAGCGGCAAACTCCGGTGGATTCTTGCCGGAACCGAGATCAGAAATCTTCCAACAGTTGGACATTGGTAACCGTGTCAGAGAGAGATTGACTTCTAATTGTTATGATATATTGATCTTTCCTGGAGTTCATTATTCCATGGTTACTAACTAATGGAACAGCGGTTTCGACTTGCCTGCATCCCTTGTGATTCACACTGTTAGACCCATCTATGCCATAAGCAGTTTCTCTTGTTCTGCCCTACAGATACCGTCTGAGAGGGGCAAAAGGAAACAACATCAAGAACGTTGCATTTTCTGCTATATCTTGTGTTACAACAACTTACAAGTAAAGTTGTCACAACCAGGGACATAAGTCGCTCAAACGATCTTCCCTATTTATAGATTTTCATAGAAATGGATATGCCACAAGACTACCCAAAACAATTGTTTTTTTCTGAAAAAGAAACATTTTTGTAACGAACAGAGACTTGACAAATGACAGTTCTTGGAAACCTTATATGTACACAATCTTAATCTATATTGATTTTGTCGACTCGTTAAATATCCTTTTGATTAACCAATAATATTAAAGAGGTAACTCTTTCTCTCGTCCATATTGTCCACACTTCCATAGATTCAATGCAGTAAAAAATCGACCGTCGGCAGCCTAAACGCCGTCGTTTGATTGATTTGGTCCCTGCGGGCACAAAAGCATGTCTTTTGGTAAAGTTAAACAGCGGGGGGGGGGGGGGGACTGCAATTCCCAATATCTTTCCGTTAGCCCCGCAATCAACGGCCCAAATTGAGTAATCAGTCGCTATAACCGACAGCGGTTAATCTAAACCAATAGCCAATAAAAACTGGTCACGTGTGACTCGCTAACGAGAAAGTAGAATCATTTTATTTTTGAAAAAAGCTCTTTTTCCTTTTTACCCTCTGCTTTTGCTTTTGTTTTTGTTTTTGTTTTTTGTTTTGCTCTTCAGAATAGCCATGATCACTAGAGAAAGTGCTTCTCTTTAAATTCCACCTTCTCTCGGTGCTTTGTGGCGGTGGAGATGGCAGAGGAGGAGCATCAGAGTTGTGTCCATGACGTGAAGTTCGACCCGGCTGGTGTTTCTGGGATAAGGAAAGTGGGTTCCAGAGCTGAGATCGATACTTCTCCTCAATTCGGGTCGGTTCAGGAGGCGGTGACTTGGTTCGGTGGTCGTGGCTATTGGGTTCCTTCCAAGCTTCAAGACAATTACGTAACTCTTTTTTTATTTCTCTGTTTTCTTCTTATAGCTCATCTCTAGTGTTGTGTTCTTTCAACTTCAGACAAACCACACTTGATACAATATGCACTGTTTATTTATTACCGTTGATGTTTTGGTGGTGACTGTCCATTGTTCTTTTAAATTGGAGTTAAATTAGAATTTTCATGACTTCTATGCAATTTTTTTTGGGGACAAACTTCTATGCAATTAAGTTGTTGAATTTCATATATTTAACGTTCTCGAGTTTACTGGTCGTCTAGAATGTTAGTTCTGCCTCTGAGATCGTTGCATGTGTTTGTTGATGACTATCAATGTTGCTGGTTTTGTTTGATTATTGAAAGGTTTTATGAGCTATAATAATGTCTGTGACAGTTGTTTTATAAAGTTGAGATATGAGTTTTTTTTTATTAATATGTTTTGGTTTTGTTAATTGTTTAGAATGGTGCGGGAGAATTTAACATAAAGAGAATGGAAGAGCATGCAGCAGAGCTAGAGAAAGATCTGATAGTGAAAGAGCTAGAAACTCTTGATGTTCTTGAAGCACTTGGATCAACTAAGAGGATCGTTGAAGACTTGAAGCGACAGCTTCATCAAGAATCCTTGAGATCAGCTGAGAATCTCATGAGCTCAGAAATCAAAGAGATGAACAAAGAGCATCGCAATCGCAATCACAATCCCATGTCATCTCCGGATCTGATCTTAATGGAACTGAAGCAAGCCAAGATAAATCTCGGTAAAACAATGGATGATCTTGTGATGATCCAGTCCTCTGTTGAGACTCTGAACAAGAAAATGAAGGAAGAGAAAGAGTTTCTTGACAAGACAAGAGAGAAGCTCGCTTATGGGTTTGGAGGAGCGGTGTCTCTAGCTGAGGAGCTGAGCAGAGTTAGGGTGAAACCAGATGAAACGCCAAGGGAACAGGTGAAGATGGTTGCTGAAACGTGTCTAAACAAGCAGAACAAGAACTGTCTGAGAATTACTGCGGAGATGAGATTGGTTGCTGCTAGAAAAATGGAAGAAGCTGCAAGAGCTGCTGAAGCACTAGCCATTGCTGAGATAACAATGTTATCATCATCATCATCATCAAACGGTGAAAGCGAGGAAGATGATACTGATAGCTCAAGAAGTGGGGTTTTGAAGAAGCTTGAGGAAGCTACGCAAGGAGTTAAACAGAGAAAACAAGATTTAGAAACTGCGTTAAACCGTTTAGAGATAGCTAACGTGAAGCAACTCGCAGCTGAAAACGCTTTCCGCGGGTGGACAAAACACTCACCTGTGAGTCAAACCCGACGCTCTTTCTTCAGACATCTGAACAAGCAGCATGAGCCAGTCAACAATCTCTCCAAGCCAGTTCTAAAGTCTAATGTCTCCATGCGTGACGTTCTAAGACGTAAGCAAGTTCCTAAAGAAGATGTTGTTGTCTCCGAGAGGCTTGAAGGACAAAGGCGGAATGTGAATTTGAGCCAAATGCTGACGGAGCTGAAGCATGATATTAAGTCTTCTTGGGCACGAGGTGAGAAAGAGAAGGTGCATGAAGAAAAACGGTTTGTCACGCAGAGGAGAAAGTTTGGGTTCATACACATTACGCTTCCCATGCAGAAACAGAGTAAGAAAAAATCTAGCGTTTAATAAAACAACTACTTCTAGGTTGGTCCTTTATGTGTTTGTTTGTAATTGGATTTTCATTTGGAATGTTGGGTTGTAATTGCTTTTCTTTTCTTTGTATTCATGAGAATAAATATACATCTAGTCATAAATAAAACATAAAGCTAGAATTTAAGTCTTGGAAGGCATGCAGATATGAAAAGGTAAACTTGATTTTGTAGAACAACAATAGCAGTACTATTAAAGTTGGAGAATTGTGATTACTAATTAAGCATTTATTTTAGGTTGTGAATGGTATAATCATATGAAGAATGAATAGAAATAAACATGAATGAAATAAATTTATCTCATTCATTTTTCATTAACTTCTTTGTAATGGAATATTTTATTTGAATTTTGTTTTACTTTTTTGTGAAACTTTCAGCAATGTAAATTGTAACTTTTTGTGGAATTAATAACCATTATAAAATAATAATACTGGACTTTTAAAATTTTATTATTTACAAAATATATTAAATATTCCATAATATTATACAGACAGTTTTTAAATTTATTGTTTACATATGTTATATTATATTAATACAAATAGGCTCTGCTTTTGTTCTACTGCGTTCTTCTTGGTCGTTAAAACATCACATCATGTCAGCAGATCAGATATCTTATCATCTATTTTCTTTTCGCATCTTGATGTTAACCCAATCTTCTTTGTCAGCGTTGAAGAGAAAGAAGAAGATGCTAAGATCCCAAAGCAGAGTATTATAACAACACCACCTTGCTGAAGAAGTCAGCCCTGAGATTTTTTTGAGCGATCGGAAAAGTGTCTGCAACCAGCAAGCCTCTTCTTCTTAGAGCTGTTAAAGGTGAAGTTGTTGATTGACCTCACGTTTGGCTTATGAGGCAAGCTGGGAGGTAAGTGAAGGCAAGCATGTGATTTATTTTTTATGTTTTCGTGTTTCTGTGATCTTAATATGATGAACAGAGTTACCAAACTCTCTGTGAGAAGTACCCTTCTTTCCGAGATAGATCAGAGAATGCAGATCTTGTGGTGGAGATTTCTCTGCAACCATGATGGGGTGAGTTCTTCTTCGTCTTCTTGGATTTGCTTTTTGGATAATCTCATCACTTGTTGACATGTATGTTTTTAAAATTGTATGGAAAAAGGTGATTTTTGTTCTCAGACATTCTCACTCCTTTGTCTGGAGTGAACATACCTTTCGACATTGTTAAAGGAAAAGGTCCTATCATCTTCAACCCGCCGCAATCAGCTGCTGATGTTGATCAAGTTAAAGAGTTCATACCAGAGGAATCTGTTGGAGAAGCACTGAAAAGATTAAGAACTGAGGTACACTAGTAGTGATATTGGTAAAGCAAGAAGTGCTCTCTTTAAGCTCTTAATCAGACGAATTTGTTTTGTTTCAGGTGGGTAATGAAGCTGCTGTTCTTGGTTTTGTTGGAGCTTCATTTACTTTATTTTTTCATTTACTCTTTCCTTGTATGTTATTGAAGGTGGCTTACAGTTAGTATGAGAGAGGGACACAACATTACTGATGAGGGATTATATACCTCTTGTACTGGAATATTATCGATACCACTGATTGCATACGCTTTTTGAGGTTCGAACACCATGCTTTTGTTACGAGTTTACGCTATTCGAGCAACCACTTCAGTCTGCATTGACTAATGATGGCATGTGTAAACAATTTTTACGTTTCTATATGATAACCGACGTTTTAGATATTATTTTTTAAATTAAATTATTCTCGCAAATCAGTTCCACTAATTACGCTTAGAATTCTTCAAGAACATACTTGTTTTTCCATTTGGTCAATCGATCTTTTGAAAAGTTTGCTAATTGTATTTTGATTTGAATAACCAAATTATTAATACATGACTCACCATCTATATATTGTCTTATCAAATTTCCAACAAGTATACGACTTGTCATAGAAGAAAGCATGCAATGATGGATCATAACGATAAAAGGAAGATAATATATTAACCAAAGAAAAGAAAAAAGGTAAAAATGACCATGTTATAAAGCCATCATGACCATTGTTTGCTAATTTCACCAAAGTTGGCCCTCTAATTTGATATTCAATGTTTCTTTTTTATATAGTTATTTTAATTCAATGTTTCTTTTTATACAGTTATCTATATATATGCATATTGTATGAACAACAACACCACATCTCTTCTTGGATCCTAAACATAACAAAGAAAGAAAGACAGATACGAATTCTCTTATTTTCACCATTAATTTGATTGTTTTCTTAATAGGTATATAGAGCTACTAGAAATGGATACAATGAAGATTATTAAACTTCACGTTATACTAGTCTCTTTCTTACTCATCTTTGAAGTTCCTTCGATTCTTGGGTTCAGTATGAGAGGCACTACTAGTCGGAGCGGAAGCATTCACGGCAGAGAGTACTTCTCGGCGATGAAGAGCAGGAGTTGATGTTACAAACTTGCAAGTCGATTCAGCTGATTATGATGATGGAGCCTCTTCTTCAGCATCCCCATCACCACCAGTGGCCTGATTATGATGATGATATCAATAAAAGGCAGGTGATGTCCCAAGCCCTGCTATAGGCCACTGATGA